>NC_142791.1:22202500-22470000 GCF_988280905.1 Pimephales promelas
TAAAATAACAATATTTTTGTCATCATTTAGAAGAGTTTATCTCATAAATAGGATTTAGTATGTCATTGTTCTGACATTTTATCTCATAGGGTAGACTGGGTACAGTTGAGACACTTTTTGCGTTTAGATTTTTCACACAAAAATAGATACTGAAAAGACGTGAAACATGACATGCCACATGACATTTTATTAGCTTGTAGACTAAGAAATTACCAATCAATATTACTCATAAGTAGTTTATATTTTCCACAATTAGCTCATAAAAATAAGGTGCTTTTTGTTTCAACTTTTGTTTCAACCATGGTACAGTTGAGACACCCATTTTTAATGATGTAAAGGTAACTAATTGTTCATTGAAAATATAATAAATAAAGACATATAAAAAAATAACAATTGGGCAACATGTTTGTTTATTCATCTATTCAAATTCATTAATTTTATTTTAATTAGCACTGGTTAAATTTTATAAAACAGAAACAATACATTTTATATAATAATTAATAATACACAGTTTAATGATCACAAATACCAAATTTTTATTTAATTTGTGGCTTTTGCTGGCTAATTATGACATTTAACCTGTTATCATAACACTGAACAACTAAACAGTGTGTTTCCTAATTGAACTCTATCGCGGGTACAGTTGAGACAGTGTGTCTCAACTGTACCTCGCTGGCCACCTCAAACATTTCTCTAGATTTTGCAATGACCATGCATGACACAATACCACGAAATATGCCAGTTTTTAGGGCACAGAATAACGTTTGTGATTATACCAGTTACGTTTAACAGTCACATAAGGATAATAAGCTATTCATTGTGGAGTGTGCATGGTGAAGTGAAAGTCTTACCTTAGAAAAAAAACTTTTGCCAATATCTTTGGATCGGAAATGCGTCCATTGATCAAATTTCCCACTATCAAAGAGGACACTAACGCATGTGCACAGCAAAAATCACAACTTTTGCTGGCTGCGCACGCAAGTTGGTGTCTCAAATGTATGTCTCTACATTATGACTTAGTATCTTATTCAGATTTTGTATGTCTTATGATTTACCAAAACATGGTATTTTTTTTTCTTATGTGGTGGAAATGGGCTTAGTTGAACACAACTAAAGTTTTCCATTTATGTCCATTTGGATTGAATGTTTCTATGGCAACTTTTGTCCTCTGTGGAGAAATTAATCGTTCTTAAACCACGTAAAATAGTAATTCTAGGCTAATTTAATAGCTAGCAGCAAGCAATATTGGTAGGCCTATCCTAACCCAGTACCTAGTATGAAATATTAAATACATTTTAACTAACTTGATCATTGAGCAGCTTTATAATATATTTTAATGCAGGGAGGAACAAATCTTAATATTGGTAGTAGCATTTGAGTTGGGTCAAAACTTCTCTAGTAGTAGCTAAGTTAATATATTTCGTTGGGCTAGTCAAGTTGAGCAGTTTTGATATGAGAAGATTGTGAAGATATGAGAAGATCCTACTGTAACATGCAAAAATATATAAACGAATATGTAAATACACTTAGCTCTCAGCTCATTGTTAGGTTAATGTGTGATCGTGGTCGTGGACAATCAACTTATCCAGCAAAATTATTTTGTCTGGTAAAAAATTGTAAGACTTTGACGTGATGTGTTTGAAAGCAGCGCCTCCTTGTGAATACAGAAAGCATTGCACTTTGATGTGTTCGTTAGATTCTATTGGAATTTGGAACATGATTTGTATGAATGCTTGTTGGCCACATCAATGAACAAATATCAGACCTTAAGCAATGAAAGAATAAAAGATGAAACTATTAAGTATATCAGGCAGTTTTAAAATTTTATTTCTATCCAAGCATTCAACTACACAATATCACCAACATGAAAAAAGAATGCCCTTCTTAATCACGTATAATATTTCCCATGGCCAGCATAGGAAACATATCCGAAACATATCCAGAGATATGTAATTTTCTCTCTCTCTTAAAGAATAAAGACTTTTTTCAGACTCTGATCACAACAACAATAATAAACTATATAAATTAATTTTGGTAGGAAAAATAAATATTATTTTCAGAGTACACTAATAAATATTTCTGCCCAGCCATTACAAGTTGTTCAATGGTGACAGATTTCCTTTTTCGTGATAATATCCTGTGCATTGTAATTTAGCTTCTCTTGCATAAGGCCATTAACCAAAAATTAATTCAATATTAAGTCTAAAACATGATATTGGCATGTATATTCAATGTAATACAGTTAAAAAAATCAAGTAGTTGTTGGTTATTGTGAACTAAGCAAAGATTTCCATTGTGTCCCATTATAAAACTACATTTTTAATACACTAATCACTAATAACCATCTTCCGCTTACACACATCAAATGGAGAGCTGTGTGTGACTCTAAGAGCTTCCTTCGACTGAGCGTTTCCTAGCGAAGAGGTGAGTGGTGTCCCTGTTGTGCAGGTTGGGCTGGATCTTGAACATGGGAGGCCAACGGAAGCCGGCGTGGCCCTCCATCCCAGAAGGCCCGGCGGCAGCAGGTTCGGATGTGCAGGGCTTGTTCTGAAGCAGCTGGAAAAGTGTGGACATATCAGGTCCCAGTCTGGACACCAGCCCAGCTCGCACCACCTCCACGGTGTCTTCCTCACACTCCATTAAGCTCTGCAAAAGCGTGCTGTAGTACCTGCGACACAAAAGTACGAGGGATTAGTGTGTACAGTCGAGTGAGCTCATTTTGTAAAATAATATTTCATCTAAAATGTAAAAAAGTATAGCTCTTTAACAGTTCCTAGTGACCAATGTTGATCAAGCTCCAAAAAGTCCAACAACAACAGAACATTTTGGTCTGTGCTTCACACAATAGACTTATACAGTAGTACAGAATGGCATTTTTTAATTTCATTTTAACTTTAAATGTACTGTACTTTATATTGTGTTGTAATTTGGCTCATAATCATCATTTCATTATTTTTATTTTAATATTTTTCTCTAGATAGCACAAGTCATTTTGATGTGATGTTTGCATCTGGAAGACGTATTTTTAAGAGTGTTTGCTCATCTGCAATACGTCTATAGGACGTTCCCTGTCAGATGTCAAATAGACGTTTAGAAGATGTCTTTAAGATGTAATGATTTGCATGTTAAACTGACATCTTCTAAAGGTCTATTTGACATCTGACAGGAAACGTCCCATAGACGTATTCCAGATGAGCAAAAACTCTTAAAAATATGTCTTCCAGATGTAAGAATCACATCACATAGACTTGTGCTATCTAGGTATAGTACGTTTCCTGTCAGAGGTCAAATATACGTTTAGAAGATGTCTTTAAGATGTAATGATTTAGAATGCATGTTAAACTGACATCTTCTAAACGTCTATTTGACATCTGACAACGTCCTATAGATGTATTGCAGATGAGCAAACACTCTTAAAAATACGTCTTCCAGATGTAAAAATCACATCAAATAGACTTGTGTTATCTGGTAGGACGTTTCCTGTCAGATGTCAAATAGACGTTTAGAAGATGTCTTTAAGATGTAATGATTTAGAATGCATGTTAAACTGACATCTTCTAAACGTCTATTTGACATCTGACAGGAAACGTCCTATAGACGTATTGCAGATGAGCAAACACTCTTAAAAATACAACTTCCAGATGTAAACATCACATCAAATAGACTTGTGCTATCTGGGACATGTGTGTTGTTGATTGGGCAATATTGTGTCTTCGAAAAATATTTTCTGTTCAACAGAAGGAAGAAACTCATACAGGTTTGGAACAACATAAAGGGTGTGTTCTATCACTTTAAGTTCGGTGGACGGACCAATCATAACTCACTCCAAAACAATTCACACGCCATATTACCTGTTCGGGAAGTGGCTGGGAACTTGGACCACGTCACCAATGGCCTCAGGGTTGGATCTGGCCACTTCGCAGATGTCAAGCTTCTTATAGCATTCCTCCTGCACTTCAGCAATCATCTTCTGGAAGGTGGAACAGCGTTTGATGGTCTGGAAGACTTTCGAGGTGATACCGTTGGCGATGCACTTGATGCTCTCTTTCACAAACGTCTTGCCCTGGGAGGGGAAAAAAATCGTAAACATGTTATAAGCAAACAGGGGAAATGTAAAAGGCCCGTACATTCACTTAGGACGATAATAACAATAAAGATAAAGAAAGATTTAATTTTAAACGATATCCAGCTGATGAACGATACAAACACTGACAGCCAATCAGAATCCATCCTGCTGTAACGAGCAGCTCGAGCATTTAAAGCGGCAGACAAGCACGCGCGTTGAATAAACATACAATCGTCTGCTGGAGTGAACACTAATAGTTATCGTTATTGGTGTGGCCTTTACTTAGAGGAGTAAATAAATGGTTTTGGTTAACGATGTTTTTGTACCTCTGTGTTGAACACAGCAGCAGTGTGGAGGAAGACGTTACAGATCTCGTGCATGCCGTCAGTGTCGCAGGTTGAGTTTTCCAGACATGCGAAGGTGGAGCAGCCGACCTGTAGAGCTCCGGTCAGGCACCGGGCAACCTCAGCTGGAGGAGGAAGGAAAAATACTTTTTTGAGAAACAATTGTATTCAGAGCAGTGTAAAAGTAGACATTTTTGCTACAGAGACAGTCCTGGGGGTGTAATATTTGCTCAAAGGTGAAACACAGTAGGCCTATGTCCCCCCTAACGTTAGTAGGCTATTGGATTTCTGTTTGATTTTTTTTTGAGAACCAAATAATATCGTTCTAGTAACGTTCTTTTGTGTAGTATCAAATTAAGGTTGCTGGATGATTCTTTTTAAATAACCTAAAAATAACTTGGGAACCGTTAGAATAATGTTCTACAATCCATTAAGAAAACTCTCCTGGTTAACCAAAAACAAACCTTAAAAAAGAATGTGCTGGGAAGTTCTTCTGGAATTGAACCTACAACCCTCAACCTTATAACCACTAAGGATTTGAACATTTGCCCATGCATAGGCTACTCTTAAAACAAAACCAAAGTGGCCATTCAATAAAGAAAATAATACTTACTAGGGCTGTTGGATGAGAATCGTGCTCGTCTTGGTTGTGCAGGTTCCTGATCAGATTCAAACGCAGACGTAACCAAAACGAGGAGCAAAAGAAATCCGCTTTTCAGAAGCATGTCTGCACCTAGAACCAAAAACAAGGGATGAAAACAAGAGACGTTTGCTGATTCTGTTGGTTTGTGTTTCAGGTTGATGACAGCCTCGCTTTATACAGATCTTCAGCTGAGCTTGACGGCTCATAAATCCCCGCCATCACCAATCAGAACGCAGGATCCGAAAGCTCAAACTTTCCATCTCTTTGTAAATATTCATGGGCTGATATTAATGCAGACCCACCTGCTATGATCTTATCTCCAGTTAGACTTTTAAATTCTTTCAGATGCTTGAAGTCACCATACAATCATCATAGACAATTCTTATTTTATGTAGTTTTGCAATATTTATTGTGAATGATTTATCTGTGCACATTATTATTTTTAATTAATGTGCCATCATAATCTTTAATCAAAATAACTTGCCCTCTTTCTTGCAACATATGGGCTGTGTCCGAAATCGCTTACTCTCGAGTAGGTAGCCTAATTTTTTGAATAAGTAATTACTTCACAACAGCTAAAAAAGTACATTCTATACAGTATGAGTGTGTGTAGTATAAATGTAATTTGCACGACTACATTCGCCATTTTGTCATCATGTGATCTACCAGCGTCAGTTGCATCACACTTTCTTTCCCGTGGCCTCATGGGATAATAAAGTGTCCATCGTGTGCACACTTTAGAATACCCGGAGTGCCATCCGGGTACTTTTTGTGTACTTTTTTTTTTTTTTTGAATACTGTGAATTTGGACATTCTACTTTTGTCACATACTTTTTTTTGCCTACTTAATATAGTAGGCAGCCCTCTACTTTTCTCTGATGACATGTTTGCTGATGTGTCACTCACAACCTGTCACTCACATGAGATCGACCAATAGAAAATGACAACCATGCAATGGCGTCCAATCAATTCCCAATGGACAAACTCTAGTTCTGCCCTACATTTTCTTCCTGTTTGAAAAGCCGTTTCTCTCCGACATGCGTCACGATAGGGCACTTAGATTTCATGCCGACTTACTTTTTTTTTCAAATTCCATTTCTTAAAATAGCACCTTAGCATATCTAATTCATTAACACAAACTATCATAAAAAACCCTCAGATTTCTTACGATCCTAAATTTAGTTTGCTTCACATTCTCATCTGGATTATCATTATGATTTACCCTGTTCAGTAACAATATTATGATATTCCCAATGATATCCCTCTCAAGCAAACCACGCTCAATGGCTTCGTTGTAGAAAACATTTCTACGGTGTTTGTTTTGGATTTAATTTCACAGTGATTTACTGTATACACATCTCTTATTTGATTTGCTGTTATTCTCAAAGAGGGTTCAGGGAGTTTTTTTTAGACACCTGGCACAGGCAAGTGTACTAAAGGTATACAAGCTTCATCAGAACAGACAATTGTAGCTTGTCAGAACAGGTCATGTGGTTGACTAAACATCCGTTCCCACAGGATCTGAAGGAGAAGCATTTGTAAGTGTCTAATCAGTGGATCTTGCAAAGGCTATAGGAAGTGATGTGTTTTCCATGATGAACTTCATTAGCTTAAAGACATTTCCTCCCCTAAAGGGTTAATTACTGATAATGATCAAAGCACTCACTGTTTTCTTAGAGGGGGGCTGGAGACGGAGCTATTTTGGGTTTTATTACCTTTGTTCACACAAATGCCTGCAGTTTGTTTCTGGAGTAGGGCAGGAAAACTCACACCACATCTTTACTGAATAACATGATTAAATAGGAACAAACGCACACACACTCACACACACACACTGCCTTTCATTTTCCAATAATCTTTTGAATCTCAGGCTACATGGTATTAAAGTCATAAATGTCGATTTTTCAACAACAACAACAAAAAAAGCTGAATGTGATGATTGTGCCATAAACGCCTTTAGGTACATCAAGTTGGTCAGAAAATGTAAATGTTTGTATAGCCCACCTTCAGTAAATTCATCCCCATTCAACCTTTTTCCCCCCATAAAATGAGGAAGAATCTTCATCTAAGAATGTGCTCCAAAAGTCTGAGATGATATTGAAAATCTGAGATCTTTTTTTCCCCAATTTAAACCTGGGAATTATCCGAAAGTTGTAGATTTTGGAGAGTAAAAAATGAGTAACCCTTAGTTTTACAGCCTCCTTACAACATGTTAAATGTAGTTAGTAGCCTAATTTGTATAAATTGTGCATAATTATATGCAACTGACCCTAAAACAGGGTGACAATTGTGACAATGAAAATTCTTCTAAAAGCACAAAAAGCTTTGTTAGATAACAAGCTTTGCAGAGAACTGTAAAAATGATTAATACAAATGCTGAAATTATAAATACAAACGCTAATATTATAATAAAAAATCTTGTATTAATATAAATTTAAATAATTTGACTTCTAGACTTCATTTATGGTATTAATGATTACTAGTTGAAATGTTATTTCTTGATATCTGTATATTTCAACATGTTTGTTATTTCTGATATCTGGACTAAACATGCTGGCATTTCTGATAATCAATAATTAGGAGAGTAATTTCAGATATCTAAAATGGTTCTTACTAGTAACAATCATTCATGATATCAGAAACTAACATGGTCACTATATGATAATCGAATTGTCGATAACAAAAATAAACATTTTTAATAGTTGCAATTCAGTTGTTGATTTCAAGAACAGACATTTGCACTATTTAACACGAAATAATTGATAGTAAAAAAGTTATGATTTTTAATTTTAAGAATTGTAGTTCTAATAGGTTGAAATTGGAATTTCAACAGGTTGGCTAAAAATATGTATCCTGGGAAAGAATAAAAGTCAAAACGGCTTGCCACATAGCCTGCAGGTTTATTAATGTTCGGTCTCATTATTAACAGAGTAAAGGCTTAGTTGCAGTGAGTGTCGGAGCAGTGCACACTGAGGTGGGGATGATGAAAAATGCTTAATATTTTAAGATAACTATCAGGAGATGGCAGCAGGTTGGTAGTTATGAAGCTTGAGGTAACTATGAGTGAACTATAATTATTTGTTGTCTTTACGAATCTTTCATTTCAGTCACCCCATTCTCAACACCGTGTGGTGCGTCAGATGGCGCTGCCTACATGCGGAAGAGAGACCAAGAAACCACCGGGAATGTCACGAATCAGAAACCTACAGCCGTCGCGCGTTTCTGCTCATTCAGTCGGTGGATTTTAATAAAATTATCTTAAGGATTAGGGCGTTTGGTGGTAACATGGGTTAGCTTAGGTCTTGATGCGGTAAACTACGGTGACATAGCCTATAATTCTGTATATTCTGCTTCTCCGCCGGGAAAATGAAGTGTATGCCCGGTTCGTTTCAGGTGCACGCCGCATACAACGGGCATTTTATCACCTTCCTCTCTAAGACCACAAACGACTGCCAACCCGATGCATCCCTTCAGTTCACTTCGGTAAGGTCTCGTGTGTTCAGAAATGCATGCGATTGTGTAGGCTACATTAACTGTGTTCTTGAGTAGGACATTACGGGCATGAAGAGTACTATTACATAACTTCAGTGTGAAGGCTGTGTTTCAACCTACTGAGCTGCCTACTTAGCTCATCATCGCTGCATCGTAGGCGAATTTGCGCAGCCGATGCTAGAGCGTCGAACCTTTTTTTTACGGCTCTGGAATGCTTGATTCTGATTGGTCAATAGCGATGCCTTAGGTGCTTAACATTGTTTTTGTAAAATTAATATTTCACCGCTGCATGTCAGCCTTAGTTTTAATCCTTTCATAATTTTCGAGAAATGTACTAGAAAAAAATCCTAATAAACAATAAGTTGATGGAATTGTTTAGGCTACTACAGAAAAGTACATTTTTCGATTGCAGATTAATAACTGATTTCTTTGCTGCTCCTACTGGATTATTTTTCTTAAAGTCCCTTTGAATAGAAAATTAAATGTAGATTTTGTGGTATTTCGCCAATGAGGCGAGAGGACAGTGGATTTAGACTCCTCAAGCATAAATCACTGTCCGTAGGCTTTCTTTGTATCTTTGTACCGTTTTGGTGGATGAAATGTTTTGGGTTTTAGCTGGCGGGTGCCCTTTAGCTCTACGTCCCATGTCAAAGTCCTTTTAAAGCAAGTCTTTTCACTCGGCGGCACAAACGAATATTTATTGTACAAGTTCTCAAATTCACATCTACGTGCGCTCGAGTTTTGCTACTAATTTACTTTCATACATTTCAGACGTGTTGCTCGACGATGGAAAAAGAAAAGAAAATACGGTCGGAAGAGGCTAGGAAAAGGAAAAGAGAATGAGCCTCTCTGCTCAACCCGTAAATAAATGCATCGCTCCTTTACTTTTATGGTCTAGTGGTAGATCTTTTGCCAAACGTGTCAGAGGTTACAGGTTCAAAGTTTTTCCTCTCTCATCAAAACTGAATATGTTCATCAGTGGTTACAGTCTATATCAAGCAGGGACACGTTTTTGTGCATTTTATTTTGTGATTTCACCGGAATGAACAGAGAGTCTCCGCAACTGCTATAGAAGAGCGCATCCGAGTGAAGACTGCGCACAAGAGACACTTATGTATCCATGACAATAATAGCAGCGGACACGAGCTTTCAGCTTGAGTTCAAAAACACATTTTAGCGCTAGATCTCTTATTTAATGCAGTAAATGCACACTATGCAAGATTTATGCGCGAGTGTTATCTACGACAGTAACATTAAATTCAAGTTCTCCACAGCGACTCTAGGGGTCGCTGTGGAGTACAAAACAGAATTCCTGCATAGTGTGCCTTTAAGTTATAGTGTTTTTGTTGTTATGTCTATAATCACATGCAATACTTAATCTTTTGATTAAAAATCTTCCTTGCACGTTGAACATGAGGAGAAAAAGGGTATATATTTATAGACATAATTTGCAGGATCATGCTTCGTTATGTAAGGAATTCATCCTCTTAAATTTGAGTATTTTCAGGTTTTATAAGTGTTCATTGTGTCTTTATCCATTGCTTTTTAGGTCCCAGTTTACAGATACTGACATGGACAATGAGAGGCCTAATGTCGAGACCATTAAATGTGTGGTGGTGGGGGACAATGCTGTGGGAAAAACGCGGCTGATCTGTGCCCGAGCATGTAACGCCACTCTTACGCAGTACCAGCTACTCGCCACGCATGTGCCCACCGTCTGGGCCATTGACCAGTATAGAGTCTGTCAAGAGGTCTGGACTTTTATCTTTCCGCTCATAACACTTCAAAAGCATAAGATAAGTATTGTAAGTAACCATAAATCCGATTCTTTTGCCTGTTTTTGAAGGTTCTAGAGCGCTCCAGAGATGTAGTGGATGATGTAAGCGTGTCTCTTCGATTATGGGACACTTTCGGAGACCACCACAAAGACCGGCGCTTTGCTTACGGCAGGTGTGTTTGGGGACCGTTTTGTTGGAAATCTGAAATATTCTTTTAAGGACATGTCAAATGTTTTTTTTTCTTGTGTTTGTACACCAGGTCAGATGTGGTGGTACTGTGCTTCTCCATCGCCAACCCCAATTCTCTCTTTCACGTGAAGACCATGTGGTACCCAGAGATCAAGCACTTCTGCCCTCGCGCCCCAGTCATCCTGGTGGGCTGCCAGTTAGACCTGCGTTACGCTGACCTGGAGGCTGTTAATAGGGCACGGAGACCTCTTGCCAGGTGAATTGTTGATCGAAATTTTCAATCTGTTATTTAAAGACCTATTGAAATCAAAATTTTTGAGGTTTTGTGTTTATTATGCTAATTTAAAATTGATAGTCTATCTCAAAATTGATAGTCTTTCTCTTCCTGGATTTTAAATGAAATGGTGTCTAAAAATGTATATGTATCTATTGTAAAAATCTATATGTTACCATTTAAGCTTGTGGTCGGTAAGATTTACTAGTTTTTTTTCTTTAAAGTCTTCTGCTCACCAAAGATGCACTTATTTGATCAAGAATACAGTAATCTATTGTAATACTGTGAAGTATTATTATAATTTAAAAATGTAATTTATTCTTGTGATTAAAGCATCAATACAGAAATCATTCTAATATGCTGATTTGCTGCTCAAGAAAAAATTCGTATTATCAATAATGTTGAAAACATTTGTGGTGCTTAATATTTTTGTGCAAACATGATAGAATGCTCAAAACTGCAGAATTTATTAGAAAATTAAATATTTTGTAACATTAGAAATGGCTTTACTGTCGCTTTTGATCAATTTAATGCATCTTTGATGATTTAAAGTATTAATATTCATTTCTTTCAAAAAACAAAAAAAGTTTTAAAAAAAAGTGTTTAAAAAAAGTAATTATACTGCATACAAAAATTTATAAAAAAATTAAATTAAATTAAAAATTACATTTCAAATACCACATGCTTCTCTAACTTATAAAACATACAATGTTATCTAGATTATAAATTAAAAAAAATACTAATAATTATACATTTCTTAATATTATAAGTATCATTTGCTTCTCTAAATGATTTAAAATACTAATAAGTATGTCTCTATTTATGTCACCTGGCTGGTTCTGATTAAGAATAGCAAGAAAAAAGTCCATCTGTGTGTCTTTGGCTTGTTTTATTTCAGACTATTTAATTGGCAAAATTGAGCATCATGTATTGAGGGCGTTTTTATTTAATTCAAGAATGTAACGCATATGTAGCATTCACATTAAAGATATTGTAGTACATCCTTTTTGTTGACATTTCTCCATCAACCAACTTTACAGACCCATCAAAGCAAATGAGATTCTTCCTCCTGAGAAGGGTCGCGAGGTGGCCAAAGAACTGGGTTTGCCGTACTTCGAGACCAGCGTTGTGGCTCAGTTTGGAGTGAAGGACGTGTTTGACAATGCCATTCGCGCTGCTCTCATCTCACGGCGCCACCTGCAGTTCTGGAAGTCCCACTTGAGGGACGTCCAACGACCTCTTTTGCAGGCTCCTTTCCTGCCTCCAAAGCCTCCTCCGCCCGCTATAGTCATCCCGCCACCTCCTTCCACCGCTGAGGAGCACCCGGCCCGGCTTCTGGAAGAGCCGCTGTGTGCTGATGTGGTTCTGGTCCTCCAAGAGCACCAGCGAGTCTTTGCTCATAAAGTCTACCTCGCCACGGCCTCTTCGAAATTCTACGACCTTTTTCTCCAGGATGCGAAGGCAGAGGCTGACGGCAAGCAACTTCCCAGTCGGGAGCTCCCTACACGGGCCGCCAGCTTTGACATGTGTGAGAACGGCGATGAAGAAAGCAGGGTCAACCTCAGGGCCTGCATCAGTGACGGGACCCTGACTGGTGCAGACACTGATGGGATCCTGGAGGGTGGTCGCGGGGGGCGACTTCTGTCGTCTTTGGGTCGGGCTTTCGTCGGCATCAGGAGAGAAACGGTCCAGGATCCCGTCACATTCATCTCCCGGTCAATGACGGTGGTGCACATGGACCCGTCTGTTTTGCCTGGGCCGTTTCGCGTGGTCATGCGTTACCTATACACTGGACAGTTGGACGAACACGAGAAGGACTTGATGCACATCGCCCACATCGCCGAGCTGCTGGAAGTGTTTGACTTGCGCATGATGGTCGCCAACATCCTTAACGACGAGGCCTTCATGAACCAGGAGATCACAAAGGCTTTCCATGTGCGAAGGACCAATCGGGTGAAGGAATGCTTGGCTAAAGGAACTTTCTCAGGTTAAAGTTGTTTTTTATCTCATGTAGTAAAGAAGTGCACAATTTGGAGTTAGTTTTTAATAACTATTGTAAAATTTCTCTGTAAAATAGTGTCAGGCGCTTTCGAAACTGCTTTGTGAAGCTGCCAAAGTCACATGACTTTAGTAAATGAGGATTCGTTATGTCAATACTGTTTTAGAATTTCAATGGATCGCCACTAGGTCACTGTGAACCAATGAACTAGTAGTGCCTATGTCGTTTTTACCTCATCCTGGATCAGTTTTATAACTTGGCGTTAACTTGGCAGCTATTTTAGTCACACAGATGCAGCTCCTATCTCTTTGAAAGGGGAAACATCAAATTCTCTAACGCTGTTCACCAAGCTTACAATTAAAGGAGCTGTATGCAAGAAATGTATTTCAATTAATCATACATTTTCCCTGATATGTCACTAGACATTAAGGGCCAATCCCAATTCTACCCCTTACCCCTTCCCTTTCCCCTAGCCCTACCCCTTCGCCTTCCCCTTGACCCTTGAAACAGAGTGGCAATGCGTAGGGGTGAAAATATTCCCCTAAGAAATGGGACACCACTACGCCTCCGTTCAACGTCATTATAAGTCGTCGCTAGCGCCTACGTCACAGGAGATGCGCCGATGTTTATCACAACTTCCAAGATGCCGTCGACAGCTGCAGTTATCTCAGTCGCATGGGTTACAGCTATTTTCTTGCATCTTGTGAAGTTCGCAGGAAACAACGGAGACGACGAAAATATGTTGCGGGACTATCGTTAGCAAACTACAGTAATTTTAGCGATTTTTTTTTTTTTTTTTTTTTTTTTTTTTTTTACAAACGTTTCTGTGAAGAAACTGACCGTAAATATGAACACAATATTGAATGTAACATAAAGCAAATCATTATTTGTCGTTATAATACTTATTAAAGCCACAAATATTTAAATTTATGGGTCTCCTTTGTCGCTAGGGCAGCCAGCCTGGGTTAGCAGTGACGCTTCTCATACCCCTTCGTTTGAAGTGTGCTCCCGAAAAATCTTCGTTTGAAGGGCTATCTGGCCCTTCACCCTAGCCCTCCCCCTCCAACCAAAAGAGAATTGGGACAGCCCTACCCCTTCACGTGGACGCGCAAAACGGAGGGGAAGGGGAAAGTAAAGGGGTAAGGGGTAGAATTGGGATTGGCCCTAAGAAATCATGTTCATTTCAAAGACTTCACTGACGACAGTAGTCCGGCCAGGATATTGTCATTTAAAAAGTGAAGTCGCAGCCTTTGACTGATGTTGATATTATCAAGTTGTGTTTTGTTCTAATGCGTCACCCTCCACCGATCTACCAATCACAGACTCAGTAGTGTTGTGGAATTCGGGTTGCCAGACTCTTAAAAGTCTCTTATTGGTCTGATTAACCAAGCTCTCCATAAAACAAACAAAACAAGCCCTACAATTTAAAGGATTAGTTCACTTTTGAAAAAACTTTTGCTGATAATTTACTCACCCCCATGTCATCCAAGATGTCCATGTCTTTCTTTCCTCAGTCGAAAAGAAATTAAGGTTTTTGATGAAAACATTCCAGGATTTTTCTACTTATAATGGACTTACCTTTACTTACTTACGGCTACGTCGCCCGTGACCTTTTGAACGTAATTACGTATTACGTGACGTTACAAAGGCGCCTCACAGAATAGAGCAAGGCTAGCATTTGTCCTTAGAAAAGTTACATTTTTGGAATAAGTTTTGAAATAACCGATCGTTTCGCATGATAAGACCCTTATTCATCGTCTGGTGTCGTTTAAAGACATTTGAAGCTGCATCTGAAACTGTTATTAACACTATCTTTTGGACCTGAACCATCCGGTTCCCATTGAAGTCCATTATATGGAGAAAAATCCTGGAATGTTTTCATCAAAAACCTTAATTTCTTTTCGACTGAGGAAAGAAAGACATGGACATCTTGGATGACATGGGGGTGAGTAAATTATCAGCAAAAGTTTTTTCAAAATTAAACTAATCCTTTAATAAAATAACACATAATGTAATGGTATTAGATGATTTATTAATTGCATTTAATATATTATACTTTCAACAAAACATTGGTTTGTAACAGTTGTTTTATCCATGTTGGGTGGAGTTTTCATTGCGTTTAAGCCATTCTGACCTGCAAGTGTCACCAGTGTGTGGCATTTCGTGTGCTTCGAAACAGTGAATTAGTTTTATTGGTGCATCATGAGCTGCGCATGTGTAAAAGAACACAGTGCCCCGTGCTTCAATCTGTAACATGCAGCGCATATATTTATTTAATTATATCACAGCCTTCGTGATTTGATAGTTAGCCATATCACTAAGCCATATCACGATTACAGTTCACCGTGCAGCCCTATCGTAAGATCCTAATGCTGTCTGTTTTTGCTGCATCCTTTGTATCCCAGATGTGGTGTTTAAACTGGATGATGGTACCGTTCAGGCCCACAAACCCCTGCTCATCTCAAGCTGTGATTGGATGGCAGCCATGTTTGGTGGGCCTTTTGTCGAGAGCTGTACTAAAGAGGTAACTGCTGCATTTGACAGAAGTGATCCATTCATGCACAATATTAATGACCATCACTGTGAAAAAGACATAAATCAATTGGGAAATTGTACATTTTGTTCACGTTTTCTTGTGTCCTCTGAGAGAAGATTTCAAACAGTGTTACATTGACATTTGTGTGGAAGTTAAAGTTATTTTCAAAGACGTGTTGTGCTTTCACAGGTGTTGTTCCCAAATACGACCCGTAGTAGTATGCAGGCTGTGCTGGAGTATCTCTACACGGGACGTTTCTGCTCCAGACCTGACCTGGACACCATGGAGCTCATTATCTTGGCCAATCGCCTCTGCCTGCCTCACCTGGTCGCCCTCACAGGTCTGATGACTGATTATCATGTCAATAATGTACATAAGAACTACCCAGCAAATGCAGAACGTTCCCCTAACGTTTCCGAATGGTCCCATGAGGTTATTTTTTTGGGAACCAAACAAGAATGTTATAGGAATGTTCCATGTAGGTTATTTTGTAGGTTTCATTTTTATAACATAAGGAGAATGTTCCGGCAACGTTCCCTTAACCTTAAGGGAAAGTTCTAGGAATGTTCTGGGAACCAAAAACTAACGTTCCCAGAACCTAAATTTGCCTGCTGGGTAACAAGGATTCTAATGTTTATAGAGTCTGTCCACAAAGTTTTGAACGGAAGTGTAAATATCATGTTTAAATGTTGCCATCCCTTTTAAATGATGTCATACAGGGTGAATAAATTATGTAATTGTGTATTAATTGGGTTTTGCTGCAGAGCTCCACACTGTGACTGTTCTGAAGGAGTCTGCCGCCATGGGCACGGACATTGACGGAGATGTGTTGGTATATCTGGAGATGGCTCAGGTAAAGTTTAAAGGCAGAGTTGGTGATTTGGTCTAGAAATTTTTGTTTTTATGTTGTTTGAAAGTCTCTTCACATCCTGATAGCAATCTCTAAGTTAGTCGGTCTAGATGTATTTATATGTATACTATATATTGTCTATGGAAGGCGTAGGGCCATAAAATGTTCGTTCAATCATTGCATTGGTTTCGATGTCCTACCTGTCTGTCAACGTATGTAATGTATCCATACCTTTGCGCAGACATCACACTTCATCAGAGCGTTTCATGCTATGCAGAGTCAGACAGACGTCAGTCACCAAACGCCGTAACCGAAACAGCAGCCGTCTTTTACAGTTCCTCCTGAACCAAAACAATGAGCTTATGCTGCGTTTACGCCATCGCTACTGTAATTTGGAAGAGATAGAATCCTGTGACGTTTATACTCGGAGTGGTTTGTGATTAATGCGTTTCAATGGCAGCACTATCAATGGCTAAATGAATCTGCAGAAGTCAGGTTTTACAGGTCAGTGCTCTTTAAAGGAGTAGTTTACTTTTGAAAAAACTTTTGCTGATAATTTACTCACCCCCATGTCATCCAAGATGTCCATGTCTTTCTATCTTCAGTCGAAAAGAAATTAAGGTTTTTGATGAAAACATTCCAGGATTTTTCTCCATATAATGGACTTCAGTGGGAAGCAGACGGTTCAAGTTCCAAAAAAAAACTTTAAGTACAAACTGCCAACTTGTTCAAAGGGCTTTAAACGATTTCAGACGATCTTCCAGGGTCTTATCAAGCGAAACGATCGCGCGTTTTATAAATAAATAACGTTTAAGTTTTATAATAAAAAGTTTAAGTTTTAGAAGCTCAAATGCTCGCCTTGCTCTGTTCTGTAACACACTCCTGTTCGAACTTGTTCATCAAGTCATTTGGTTCATTCGGCGAAAGAAACAAACGAATTGATTCGGAAAAAGATTTGTTCATTTTGTTGAACAATTTCGAACAGAAGAGTCACGAACGCGCATCACAGAACAGAGCAAGGCGAGCGTTTGATCTTATAAAACTTAAACTTTGTTATTTGTAAAAAAAATTAGCGATCGTTTCGCTTGATAAAACCCTTATTTATCGTCTCGAATCGTTTAAAGCCCTTTGAACAAGTTTGCAGTTTGTACTGAAAGTTTCTTTTGGAACTTGAACCGTTTGGTTCCCACTAGGGATGCACCGATACCGATACCGGTATCTGGTATCGGCCTCGATACCACATTTTCTAAAGTACTCGTACTCGTTAAAAGTCCCCCGATACCGGGGACCGATACCATGTTCTGAGAAATGGGTTAATCACAGGCGCCGAGTGCCCACCCCCAGGCTCCGGCTGCAGCTCAGAGCGGGGAGATGGGGAGACATGTCAGCCGTGTGGAACAGTGATGTGCGGGTCAATGTATAAACAACCCGCACACTACCAACGTTTTCAACTACCCGCCCCCGCTACTCGGACCGCAAAAAAAGTAAGAAAATATTGTACCCGACCCTCTTCCTGACCGTATTTTTTAAAAGTAGTACATGCTCATCGTAGCGTCATTGGGCCATAAACGTGTAACAACACAGCATCGCAAGAAGACGTAGCCTACATATAACAAAGGCAGCACTTTGGTCATCATCTTTCATTATTTCGGTAAATGTCTCCCACACTTACTCTTTCTATTTGTGTATTTGCGGAGCTTCCACTCCCCAGTCTTCACCTTTTCTCTTGCCGCCTCCATCTCTCTGCAGACTAGTGATCATAGACATGGCCGGTTCGTGAACGAATCGGTTCTTTTTAATGAACCGGTCGAACCAGTACGCTAAATCGAACTGAATCATTCGCATCAGTTCACGTCTTGCGTCAGTGCTGATCCACAAGTGAAGTTACTACAGTTACTCACTTTCAGACATGCCTGACAGTCCCTCCGAGTTGAAATAAACCAATATCCCGAATTATATTTTACTCCAGTAACTCTAACAGTTCACTGAACTGAGACATGTTGTTGATACTGCTGATACTGCGCATCCGCGTAGTAACGAACGCAGAGGTACAGCGGTTCTCGGATCACACCAGTACAGAACTGAGAACTGTTTAGACTGAGCTTGTGTGTCATCTTCGTGCCAGTTATTCAGCCAATAAATAAATTCGGCCTATATATTTCATAGAAAATTCTATCTAGTACTATATAAATACAAAGGTTTAATTGGCATTTTTTTCCAAACGACCTGACCGACCGCGACCCGAATATCATTAAAAATATTTTTGAATGACCCGTAACTGCGGGTAACCGCGGGTGACCACGGCGCAGGCACCCGCTCATTTTGGACCAATCCGTGCATCACTGGTGTGGAACAATTTCAAAGTGAATGGCTTTGGATTAGGAGAATAAGTTTACTTGTAGTCGCCAAGTTACTTATAGTCAGTTGAATGTCTGTTGGGGGACCAAATAAATAAAGTGTTATCAGATATTAAGCTGATCGTACTAATACTCTAGTCTACTAATACTCTAATGACAGTTAGTTGACATGTAATTGAAAAGTTACTTATAGTTAGTAAAGTGGACTATCGAAATAAAGTGTTACCCAAGTAATTTAATCAAGGACCTAAAAACCCGTATATAAAAATATTTAAATCATGTTTTTTTTTTGTTTTTTTATTAAGTACTCGGTATCGGTATCGGCGAGTACTGAAATGCAAGTACTCGTACTCGTACTCGTTTTCCAAAAAAGTGGTATCGGTGCATCCCTAGTTCCCACTGAAGTCCATTATATGGAGAAAAATCCTGGAACGTTTTCATTAAAAACCTTAATTTCGACTGAAGAAAGAAAGACATGGACATCTTGGATGACATGGGGGTGAGTAAATTATCAGCAAAAGTTTTTGGAAAAGTGAATTAATCCTTTAAGTTATGTTCATTATCATTGTAATGTTATGTGCTTTGAGACATGAGGTAGTTTAACACCGTCTCTCGTGACGCTTCTGTTTGTTCTTTGCTGTACGTGTTCATGTGTTTGAGGAGGCGTGGCTTTGGAGATGCTATGAACGGAGGGTGGGATCTTAGGCTTTCAAAGCTAGCTTAAAAAGCAAAGTTAGCTTTTCTGAAAATTGCCTACCCTACCTTTAAGATTTAATGCATAGGTTATTTAAATGAAGTTAAGTTTTAAAGTTAGCATTTCCTTTATTGATTAACCGAGCTGTTGTGCAAGCAAGAGCTGAGACTCTGTTGTACTTGCCTGCGATTATGTTACAAGTAAACTAAGAAAGAATCTGCATGACTAAGGAAATAATGGGTTTCCTGCAAACAGTACAGTAACCCGTTTCTTGCTCTAGGACTTGATGTGAAGTCAGACACATTTTGCTGCATTCCTGTGAATGTTCACATGGTTCATTCTGTCATGCCTGAGTGCTCAAGCTAATTCACTTGATTTACTAAAGAGTCTTTGGAATGTGAAACATTTCTTCTCTTCTGTGTCTCAGATACTCTGTCAGTAAAATGTGTTCCTGTATTTGACTCTGAAATGAATCAGTATGATTTATAAAATGGATTTAAAATCAGACAGAGCTTGAGTTTCATTGGTAAACTGGTACAGACTGACAGTGAAAGTCAAAATCACAGTCAAAATGAGCTAACTCACCCTAATGTCATTACAAACTCTTCCGTTGAACTTGAACACAAATGGAGGTATTTAGCATATTGTTCACAGGATCAAAATAAACACCTTGAAAAGTCGTTAAGACATCCATAAGGTTATATTCATAGACCGTAAAAAAATATGGACGTAGTATCCGTGACGTCACCCGTAGGTTTCTGAAGAGCGTTTTTGAAGTCTAAAGTGGGCGGGGCCGGTCGTCGCCATCTTGGCAGCACGTCACCTCTTGTCCCTAACGGATAAAATAAAATGGGCAAAGAGCCGGGTCATGGGTGCATCTGAGGTGCTAATGCTATATGCTACTGGCCTTGCGCAAAAGTGACAGCTGATTGAAGAATTAAAGGTGGAATACCTAAGATTTTTGCATTAAAATATCCCAAAATCACAAGGCCAGTGTTATATAAGATGATAACTTACAATATTCCAAATGTTTCAAACAATGTTTAAATCGCGAGAAAATTTAAATTTTAACCAAGGAAACGGGGCGTGTGAGCAGGGGTGAGCTGGGAGTCGCCAGTCAATCGCGTCATATCCGCGTTACCTCGGTTTCCGCTCGTACTACGTGTAGTCCTGGACAAATGGAAGTTGTAGTTGTGCGTTAGCGTCTATCAAGCAACAAACGTAAGCTTGTTTCGGACATTTGTTATGAAATGGAGCACAATTATTCTTTTCAATTATTCTCGGAATGTGAACTGTTGGCTGTAAAGGGGGTCGCACACCGGACGAGAAGCGCCGCGCCACGTCTAACGCCGCCTTCACACTGGCAGTTGAAATCAGCTCCGTAATACGCAATACGTTCCCAACGGACGTCGTACTACACAGTGAAAAGCGTCGGACACGGGTAGAACAAAAATGGCGGAGAGAGAGATTAAAGTTTGATTCTGTTTTTTTATTATTATTATTATTAAAGTTTGATTCTGTCAGTTCTGTATGATCTCTCTGATGATACGTTGACAGGTCGGCTAAAATATGTGATATAGTGGTCAATAGTTCAATACCTTTAATTTAATTGTATTAACTGCCCTTATAAACGTTAGAAAGTCATGAAAATAAAAAATGACATGACAACTTATCGTTATAAAATCGTTATTTATTATATTAAAAGTTAATAATGGGCTATATGCACGCATAAGTTCCGCATTTGACGCAAGGATGCTCGTCCATTTCCGGTTGTGTAGATTAAAGCGGAGGAAAACCGGAGAAAACGGGATTATGGCAGAGTCTTCAATATTTACTGTCCTCCCGTCTTTGAAACGAAACGTACATACGTTTAGATGTAATTTTATATATAGTTATGTTTATTTAATATAATTTTAAAAAGAAGCATAAACACAACGAGGGGTGTCTGTTTTATCTGTTTTTGTGACTAACGTTTCATTAGTATAACCATGGAGTATAAAATTCAATATAAATTCTCGGTATTGCATTGGACTCTATGATCGGCGGAAGTTATCGAGCATCCTTAATCCTTCACCGGAAATAACGCCGTGCATAGAGCCCATTCAGGTTTGTTTATCAGTACCATAGCAACGCTCAACTTCCGCTGGAATTGGCGGATCCCAGATAGCAGACTGACATTGAATCAACGTGGAAATATGACATCGAAACAACGTTGATCTGACATTGTTTTGCTCATCGAATTAACGTTGAACCAACGTCAGATGCGTCATTCTTTCAAAACTAACGGAAAATCAACTTGAAATCAACGCGTTGTTTCAACGTTATGAAAGCAAACCAATTTTCGATTTCATTTAGCTTTGAAGAATGCCGCGTCTGACGTTGGTTCAACGTTAATTCGATGAGCAAAATCAACGTTGTTTCAATGTCATGAGAGACGTAGTTTCCACGTTGATTCAATGTCAGTTTGCTATCTGGGATAGGAACCGTCCGTAGCTTTTCGCACGAGTTCAAATTTTTGAACGCATCCGGATGACCAACGGACACGATTTTCTTCGCATCGCACTCGGTCGGACCCGTTTCGGACCCATTCGCATGCGGTCTGCGAATCTCCATAGGAAATGAATGACTTCCGGTCGTTTCGCAGCCGCATCGGAGCTGATTTCAACTGCCAGTGTGAAGGCGGCGTAAGACAACTCCAGGTATCGCACACCGGACGCGCACTTTCTCATCAGTGTATGGCCAGCAATATTGTTATGTTTATTGACATGAAAGGAAGATAATGTCTGTTCTATGTTATTGTACTGTACAATTAAATACAATCGTTGCTGAGTCTGCATTCTGAAAACTTTACCTCAGAGCATCCGTTAACTGAATGAATTGAGAATCTCACCTCACCTATTGTTATTCAAGCAGCTGATTTCTGTAAATGAATGCAAAACTAAATGCATATTGCAGCATAGGGCGAAGTCAGGATCCATTAGCAACGATTTGAGACAAAAATAAGTCACTTCGTCCAGTGACTCGTACAGTAACATCTGTGATAACTAATTTACTTTAAAACCTGAATTTTCTTGCGGTTATTTCAGTTTAGTGAAAAACAAGCATGTCATTAAACGCAACATTTATAGAAATCGAACTTTACCTCATCCATGACAACTAATTATCGATTCCCGTCTGACTTATTTATCCACGGTGGAGTTGAAAACAACAGTTCCCATCATTCCGCGTTTCTCCATGGGCGAAGCAAAGCCAAAGTCGTTGTTGTTGTTTTGAATGTAGCGCATTCTAGCGGCATAAAATCTTAGGTATTCCACCTTTAAAGCCAAAAGTTAAAGTTCATGTTTTTGCCCTTCGAAATATTATAATAGTTAAAAGACATAAGTAAAAGTGAGACTATTTACTTTACTTTTGTTTATCAACTTTATTAATCCCACAAGGGGAAATTAGTTGAGAGTATTTATACAACAGTACATAACACGGATCACACAACATTTCTCACAACATACAAGCAGTCAACTGTGTATCGTGATGCATTATTATTCTGGTAGATAAAAATGTATTCTCATGCAGACAGTGACTTACAATATTGCTCTGAGCTTGTGTGTGTGACAGTGATTAATGCACATACATGCCAGTCAGCATGGCATTGGACGTCAAGTTCGTAATTAGCTTTATTCAGTCCATTTTGAAATCTGATTTTGGCCGCGTCTCAAATTCTCAGATCTCAATTTCTAAATGTCTTTATTTTACACTACAAAGTTAAATAAGCATATCTGTTCCGTGAGAGCACCAGTAATGAGTATGGTCTCTATATCTGAAAATACAGCGCTGGTTGTTCTCTCCATACTCGACAACGACGGAATCTAACAGCGTGCACGGGCGAAAGTATAATACCTGTTTAAGTTGTATGAAATAATCGCGAAAAAAGCACAAACAGATGAGGGTGACGCTAACAGACAGCAGACAAACGACTAGCAGTGAAAGGAGCGGCAATCCACCTGTCACTCAAGTGGCCACGCCCTTAATTATGCAGAACCTTAAGGCTTAATATAATTTAAACGGATGAGTTGTAAAAAAATGTATCCCCCTCACAGTCGTCATGAAGGGCAAAATTAGCGATATAGACCAAAACAACTATTTGCCACCAGGCTGTGGACATGTTTTTTTCTGCTGTGAAGTTAGGCATTTAATCATGGGGGAGATACAGATTTGACTTGCTTTTGCAGCCAGCCTCAAGCGGCCAGTCGATGAATTGAAGTTTAATTCACTTCCGTGTTGGTTTCGAGAGAGAGAGAGAGAGAGGGAGGTTGCCTCTTGGTTATATTTCATGTCTTCTTTAGTCATACAATAGCTTTGATAGCTGTTCCCATAGCTTTCAAATCCCATTAGTGCTTCATGGCACTTGTTTTTTTGGCATCTGGACACAAGAAAACCAGGGAGAGAAATTAAACAAAAATCGTACCAACCCACAGTCATACATTTTTGATTTTTGGGTGAATTATTCCTTTAAAGAATACTCAATTGACATGATGTCATGTGATTTCAGTTCCACTGTGCCTACCAGCTCACCGATTGGTGCCTTCATCACATCTGCACCAACTACAACAACGTGTGCCGTAAATTCCCCAGGGACATGAGGGCCAAATCAGCAGGTAGTACATGAAAACTTTCTTTTTTTTTTTTTTTTACCTGTCCAGAATTCAGTTTTTAACATGTTTTTGGTTCGGATGCATTTTCAGAGAACCAAGAATACTTTGAAAAGCACCGCTGGCCTCCGGTCTGGTACCTGAAGGAGGACGACCACTACCAGAGAGCACGGAAGGAGCGGGAAAAGGAGGACTACCTGTTGCAGAAGCGGCAGAGCAAGCGCAAATGGGTGCTGTGGAGTCTTCCGCCCTCCCCTTCAAACCCATCTTCATCTTCCTCTTCGTCCTCATCCTCCTCTGCTATCGTCTGAAGAGACGAGGGGGACGAGTTGAAATCACTGCTGGTTTCAGATCAACGTCTCATCAACCGTGCTTTGATGTTCTTGGTGCTTGAAGTCCTGTACAGGCATCATGTAGGCAGGGCATGGCCGCCAAACAGGTCTTAATGTGAAATGTTTACCAAATGTGTCTATTGTCGTTCTGCTGGTACGTAAAACAGGTAGGCATCTGATCTTAAAACAATGAAGAAACCCTTGGTGTATTTTAGTGATCTAGAGATTTTGCTTTACAACTGATTTTACAAATGATGACTGCCAAAATGAAAATGAATTGGATTGAACACTGTGTTTGACCACTGTTTAGCCCTGTGTTATAATATTGTTTATATAGTATTTTTCATAGTATATTCTGAATTAGCTTCTTATATTTAGATTTTCAGTTTAAAAGTAATTTTTTTTATTACATTTTTGTAACACTTTACAATAAGGTTCCAATAGAAAGTTCAAAAGAACAGAATTGATCTGAAATGTTTCCATGCTTTTTTAAACATTAATCACTACCATTTAAAAGTTTGGGGTCAGTAAGAATTTATTTTTTTATTTTTGGGGGAAAGAAATTAGAAAATACTTTTATTCATCAAGGATGAGTTAAATTGATCAAAAGTTACAGTAAAGACATTTATAATGTTAGAAAAGATTATATTTTAAATAAATGCTGTTCTTTTGAACTTTCTATTCATTATAGAATTTTGGGGGGGGAAATGTTACACGACTGTTTTCAACATTGAAAATAATAATTTATGTTTTTTTTAGCATAAAATCAGCATATTAGAACGATTCCTGAAGGATCATGTGACACTGAAAACTGATGTGTAATCAGCAACAGATAATGATGTTGAAAATTCAGCTTTCAAATTATATATAAATATGTTAAATATATTAAAATAGAAAACAGGCATTTTAAATTGTCATAATATTTCACAATATTACTGTTTGTCATTTTTTTTTCATCAAATAAAGCAGCCTGGGTGAGCAGAAGAGACTTCATTTAAAAACATAAAAAATCTTACTGATCAAAAACTTTTGACCGGTAGTGTATATATCTATATATATATATATATATATATAGCCTATATATATATATATATATTCTCCTGATTATAACAGCCATGACCGTCAGGTGATCACTAGACTCTAGTGCTAAAATTATTGTGGAAATTGTGAGTTTGCCACATAATTGTGCTTAGTCCTGTTGTTCTGAGACGTCATGGTGAGATTCTGCTGGCAGAGTCTTCCTGTGTGAGTTACTTACTAGACGGTCATTTAGCTTATATTTTTCACTACAGCGTAGTTTGGATATTGAATTGAGTGGCTACACATTTAGTAAAGGCAGAAGTTTTCTTGAAATTCATGTGAATAAAGGTTAATAAAAAAAAAAGTGAACATCTTGAGTTTGTTTACTCATCCCCATGTCGTTCTAAACCTGTACGACTTTTTTTTTCCGTGAAGGAAAAAAAAAAAAACGCCTTTTGTTTTCCACAGACGTCACAAGGTTTCCATAAATTACAGGTTGAGTACTCATGAGGGCGAGTAAATGACACAATGTGTTTCTGATTGCACAATCCCTTTAATGATTCACTTTGTTTTGTGTGAGATCTTGGTCTTGTGGTAATCCTGTCTTTTAGATGTAATTTTGTCTTGATACTGAATACGCATCACACGATCAATAGTGGTTCTGTAAAAAACTAAACTGCAATGAAAGGAAATGCGCATCAATATTAAAAATATAATTATAATAGAACAAAAATAGTTGTTTAATATATTTTTTTATTTAAAAATGTCTCTGCTTAAAAGTTCTGTATACCTTTGTTTTGCTGTGTGTGTGTGTGTGAGAAAGAGAGAGAGGGTTCACAACACCACTCTGTCATTTATGGTGTTTCTTTCACAGTAAAGGTGAGTATGGAGTATAGATTGATTCCAATCCAGTATTTTGAATTGACATTTTCTAAATTACTTTTTCTTTTCAATTCATTGGTTTGTGTACATTTTACTTTCATATTTATATATATTTTTTTTCATAAATATATTCTATCTATACAGTATTATATATACTGTATATATATATATATATATATATATATATATATATATATATATATATATATATATATACACTCATATACACTCACCTAAAGGATTATTAGGAACACCTGTTCAATTTCTCATTAATGCAATTATTTAATCAACCAATCACATGGCAGTTGCTTCAATACATTTAGGGGTGTGGTCCTGGTCAAGACAATCTCCTGAACTCCAAACTGAATGTCAGAATGAGAAAGAAAGGTGATTTAAGCAATGTTGAGCGTGGCATTGTTGTTGGTGCCAGACGGGCCGGTCTGAGTATTTCACAATCTGCTCAGTTACTGGGATTTTCACGCACAACCATTTCTAGGGTTTACAAAGAATGGTGTGAAAAGGGAAAACACATCCAGTATGTTGATGCTAGAGGTCAGAGGAGAATGGGCCGACTGATTCAAGCTGATAGAAGAGCAACTTTGACTGAAATAACCACTTGTTACAACCGAGGTATTCAGCAAAGCATTTGTGAAGCCACAACACGCACAACCTTGAGGTGGATGGCCTACAACAGCAGTTGTAAGTCCTCACAGTGCAAATTGGAAAAAGAGGCGACAATTTGCAAGATCTCATTAAAATTGGACAGTTGAAGACTGGAAAAATGTTGCCTGGTCTGATGAGTCTCGATTTCTGTTGAGACATTCAGATGGTAGAGTCAGAATTTGGCGTAAACAGAATGAGAACATGGATCCATTATGCCTTGTTACAACTGTGCAGGCTGGTGGTGGTGGTGTAATGGTGTGGGGGATGTTTTCTTGGCACACTTCAGGCCCCTTAGTGCCAATTGGGCATCGTTAAAATGCCACGGCCTACCTGAGCATTGTTTCTGACCATGTCCATCCCTTTATGGCCACCATGTACCCATCCTCTGATGGCTACTTTCAGCAGGATAATGCACCATGTCACAAAGCTCGAATCATTTCAAATTGGTTTCTTGAACATGACAATGAGTTCACTGTACTAAAATGGCCCCCACAGTCACCAGATCTCAACACAATAGAGCATCTTTGGAATGTGGTGGAACGGGAGCTTCGTGCCCTTGCAAGATGCTATCCTATCAATATGGGCCAACATTTCTAAAGAATACTTTCAGCACCTTGTTGAATCAATGCCACGTAAAATTAAAGCAGTTCTGAAGGCGAAAGGGGATCAAACATAGTATTAGTATGGAATTCCTAATAATCATTTAGGTCAGTGTGTATATGTATATGCATATATAACTGTGTATAGAATATATACATGTGTAACATTAGAAAAAAACATATACAGTGTATATTCGTATGCAATAGCAAAAAAAAAAAAAAAAAACAATAAAATCTAAAGAAAGAAAAAGTTTTATTTGCACATGACTTTCAGGCACTAACAGCTCTGTTGATGTTCTATTCTGGATTCAGGCTACAGTTTATGTGTCCATTCATAACATTTGGTCCATCCAATCAGAACTCAATATCCCAGCCAGACTCTTCATCAGGTGGCGGCTCATCTGTGTCCTCAGAGAAACAGTCGAAATTACTTGTGTCCAAAGGCCCATCCACCTGCAGCAAACAAACAGTATAGGTTTATTTAGGATTATGTGGGATAGTTGAATTTGAATATTTTTGAGGTTGACTCAACTAAAAGAAATTAGGAGTGTTGACATCCATTCTGACCGTGTATTTTGGGTATCCCTCCAAGTTAGTGTTTAAATAAATAAAGTCCATGAAATGATTTGGCTAAAGAATCTCTTACATTTGGTATAAATGGAGGAGCCAAGGTTCCTTCCCGAATACCATCCCAGTTAAACCCCTCAAACCATCTGCAAGAGAGATCAAATCACCGCCCCAATATCATGACTAATTTAGTCTTAAAATAAATGCAGTATTGTGTAAATGTAGCGACAAAGTCAGAGCATGTCATCTATACTTGTGTTTCTGGATGTCCTTCACGCCGTTCTTCTGGTTGCCGAGTCTCTCAGATGGATTGTCCCTGTCAGGATAAACACATATGCAAACATGACAAGGCTGTTTTTTTTTTAATCTATTAAGCAGTGTTAATTTCGTCAACATCATAATAAGGCCGTTCCACTGAGAAAACGATAACGTTAAGTGCACCAGAATAAAATATAATATTCAGAATTAAATAG
Organism: Pimephales promelas; assembly: GCF_988280905.1. Taxonomy (NCBI): domain Eukaryota; kingdom Metazoa; phylum Chordata; class Actinopteri; order Cypriniformes; family Leuciscidae; genus Pimephales; species Pimephales promelas. The sequence goes on from NC_142791.1 coordinate 22,230,905, forward strand.
TTGTAGCTGACAAATTCAGTTAAATCACTACTTTTTCAAAAAGTGAATCGCTACTTTTTCAAAATTGAATCAGTACTTTTTTGAAAAGAATCAATACTTAAAAAATTGCTAATTTTTCAAAAAAGAATCGATACTTTTTCAAAAATGAATCGCCACTCTTTTAAAATGAATCGCTACTTTTTTCTAAAAAAAATTGGTATTTTTTTCAAGAAGAATCGCTACTTTTTAAAATAAAATCAACAAATGAATAACAATAATAATGTGTTAAATAACACTGTAGTAGACATGTAATAACACTGTAATAAACATGTAATTACATTGTATTAAACCTGCAGTCCGTAACTTATTTTAGGTTAAAAATGATCCAAAATCGAAAACAAGGATACATATAGGAAGGACATTATATGTAGTCACGCAATGCTTGCTGACGTTGTTAACATTAACAATTTGAGAACAAAGTATTATTTGTACGGTTTTGCGTAATATGATAACTTATAAGCAATTGTTAAATTTAATCAGCGCAATTTACTGCAATGTCAGAACCAGAGGAAAACTGGATATTTCTTACTTGTTCAGATAACATTTTCCAGGGAAAATTCTTATGTTGGTCATACTTCTAAAAAGAATAATCTTTGATTCTGAATGCCAGTATCCACACCGGTGCGGCGACTGATAGCTGCACACTCTCCTCAAACACTGAGTTTATCCGCACGGTGCTGTGTCGAGGGTCTTGAAGTACAACTCACGTAAAGTCTCATGGCCCTCTATCAGAATTTGGGAAGATTGGAGAAACTTAATTTTTCGCCCCAAAAAAAAAACGTAAGGGGTACCACTGTCGTTTTTTTTTCGGTCCGAATTTTTGAGTTTCGATATCTCAGCTCTGGAAGGGGCTAGAGCCTCCATTTTTGCACTCAGGTCTAAGTCTCATGGCCCTCTATCAGAATTTGGGAAGATTGGAGAAACTTAATTTTTCGCCCCAAAAAAAAAACGTAAGGGGTACCACTGTCGTTTTTTTTTCGGGCCGAATTTTTGAGTTTCGATATCTCAGCTCTGGAAGGGGCTAGAGCCTCCATTTTTGCACTCAGGTCTAAGTCTCATGGCCCTCTATCAGAATTTGGGAAGATTGGAGAAACTTAATTTTTCGCCCCAAAAAAAAAAACGTAAGGGATACCACTGTCGTTTTTTTTTTTCGGGCCGAATTTTTGAGTTTCGATATCTCAGCTCTGGAAGGGGCTAGAGCCTCCATTTTTGCACTCAGGTCTAAGTCTCATGGCCCTCTATCAGAATCCAGAGTTTTGGGAAGATTGGAGAAACTTAATTTTTCGCCCCAAAAAAAAAAAACGTAAGGGGTACCACTGTCGTTTTTTTTTTCGGGCCGAATTTTTGAGTTTCGATATCTCAGCTCTGGAAGGGGCTAGAGCCTCCATTTTTGCACTCAGGTCTAAGTCTCATGGCCCTCTATCAGAATTTGGGAAGATTTGAGAAACTTAATTTTTCGCCCAAAAAAAAAACGTAAGGGGTACCACTGTCGTTTTTTTTGGGGGCCGAATTTTTGAGTTACGATATCTCAGCTCTGGAAGGGGCTAGAGCCTCCATTTTTGCACTCAGGTCTAAGTCTCATGGCCCTCTATCAGAATTTGGGAAGATTGGAGAAACTTAATTTTTCGCCCCAAAAAAAAACGTAAGGGGTACCACTGTCGTTTTTTTTTTCGGGCCGAATTTTTGAGTTTCGATATCTCAGCTCTGAAAGGGGCTAGAGCCTCCATTTTTGCACTCAGGTCTAAGTCTCATGGCCCTCTATCAGAATTTGGGAAGATTGGAGAAACTTAATTTTTCGCCCCAAAAAAAAAAAACGTAAGGGGTACCACTGTCGTTTTTTTTTTCGGGACGAATTTTTGAGTTTCGATATCTCAGCTCTGGAAGGGGCTAGAGCCTCCATTTTTGCACTCAGGTCTAAGTCTCATGGCCCTCTATCAGAATTTGGGAAGATTGGAGAAACTAAATTTTTCGCCCAAAAAAAAAAAACGTAAGGGGTACCACTATCGTTTTTTTTTTTCGGGCCGAATTTTTGAGTTTCGATATCTCAGCTCTGGAAGGGGCTAGAGCCTCCATTTTTGCACTCAGGTCTAAGTCTCATGGCCCTCTATCAGAATTTGTGAAGATTGGAGAAACTTAATTTTTCGCCCAAAAAAAAAAACGTAAGGGGTACCACTGTCGTTTTTTTTCGGGCCGAATTTTTGAGTTTCGATATCTCAGCTCTGGAAGGGGCTAGAGCCTCCATTTTTGCACTCAGGTCTAAGTCTCATGGCCCTCTATCAGAATTTGGGAAGATTGGAGAAACTTAATTTTTCGCCCCAAAAAAAAACGTAAGGGGTACCACTGTCGTTTTTTTTTGGGGCCGAATTTTTGAGTTTCGATATCTCAGCTCTGGAAGGGGCTAGAGCCTCCATTTTTGCACTCAGGTCTAAGTCTCATGGCCCTCTATCAGAATTTGGGAAGATTGGAGAAACTTAATTTTTCGCCCAAAAAAAAACGTAAGGGGTACCACTGTCGTTTTTTTTCGGGCCGAATTTTTGAGTTTCGATATCTAAGCTCTGGAAGGGGCTAGAGCCTCCATTTTTGCACCCAGGTCTAAGTCTCATGGCCCTCTATCAGAATTTGGGAAGATTGGAGAAACTTAATTTTTCGCCCAAAAAAATAACGTAAGGGGTACCACTGTCGTTTTTTTTTTGGGGCCGAATTTTTGAGTTTCGATATCTCAGCTCTGGGAGGGGCTAGAGCCTCCATTTTTGCACTCAGGTCTAAGTCTCATGGCCCTCTATCAGAATTTGGGAAGATTGGAGAAACTTAATTTTTCGCCTAAAAAAAAAACTTAAGGGGTACCACTGTCGTTTTTTTTTTCGGGCCGAATTTTTGAGTTTCGATATCTCAGCTCTGGAAGGGGCTAGAGCCTCCATTTTTGCACTCAGGTCTAAGTCTCATGGCCCTCTATCAGAATTTGGGAAGATTGGAGAAACGTAATTTTTCGCCCAAAAAAAACCGTAAGGGGTACCACTGTCGTTATTTTTTCGGGCCGAATTTTTGAGTTTCAATATCACAGCTCTGGAAGGGGCTAGAGCCTCCATTTTTGCACTCAGGTCTAAGTCTCATGGCCCTCTATCAGAATTTGGGAAGATTGGAGAAACTTAATTTTTCGCCCCAAAAAAAAAAAACGTAAGGGGTACCACTGTCGTTTTTTTTTTCGGGCCGAATTTTTGAGTTTCGATATCTCAGCTCTGGAAGGGGCTAGAGCCTCAATTTTTGCACTCAGGTCTAAGTCTCATGGCCCTCTACCAGAATTTGGGAAGATTGGAGAAACTTAATTTTTCGCCCAAAAAAAAAACGTAAGGGGTACCACTGTCGTTTTTTTTTCGGGCCGAATTTTTGAGTTTCGATATCTCAGCTCTGGAAGGGGCTAGAGCCTCCATTTTTGCACTCAGGTCTAAGTCTCATGGCCCTCTATCAGAATTTGGGAAGATTGGAGAAACTTAATTTTTCGCCCCAAAAAAAAAAACGTAAGGGGTACCACTGTCTTTTTTTTTTTTCGTTCCGAATTTTTGAGTTTCGATATCTCAGCTCTGGAAGGGGCTAGAGCCTCCATTTTTGCACTCAGGTCTAAGTCTCATGGCCCTCTATCAGAATTTGGGAAGATTGGAGAAACTTAATTTTTCGTACAAAAAAACGTAAGGGGTACCACTGTCGTTTTTTTTTTCGGGCCGAATTTTTGAGTTTCGATATCTCAGCTCTGGAAGTGGCTAGAGCCTCCATTTTTGCACTCAGGTCTAAGTCTCATGGCCCTCTATCAGAATTTAGGAAGATTGGAGAAACGTAATTTTTCGCCCAAAAAAAAAACGTAAGGGGTACCACTGTCGTTTTTTTTTTCGGGCCGAATTTTTGAGTTTCGATATCTCAGCTCTGGAAGGGGCTAGAGCCTCCATTTTTGCACTCAGGTCTAAGTCTCATGGCCCTCTATCAGAATCCAGAGTTTTGGGAAGATTGGAGAAACTTAATTTTTCGCCCCAAAAAAAAAACGTAAGGGGTACCACTGTCGTTTTTTTTTTCGGGCCGAATTTTTGAGTTTCGATATCTCAGCTCTGGAAGGGGCTAGAGCCTCCATTTTTGCACTCAGGTCTAAGTCTCATGGCCCTCTATCAGAATTTGGGAAGATTTGAGAAACTTAATTTTTCGCCCAAAAAAAAAACGTAAGGGGTACCACTGTCGTTTTTTTTTCGGGCCGAATTTTTGAGTTTCGATATCTCAGCTCTGGAATGGGCTAGAGCCTCCATTTTTGCACTCAGGTCTAAGTCTCATGGCCCTCTATCAGAATTTGGGAAGATTGGAGAAACTTAATTTTTCGCCCCAAAAAAAAAAAAACGTAAGGGGTACCACTGTCGTTTTTTTTTTTGGGCCGAATTTTTGAGTTTCGATATCTCAGCTCTGGAAGGGGCTAGAGCCTCCATTTTTGCACTCAGGTCTAAGTCTCATGGCCCTCTATCAGAATTTGGGAAGATTGGAGAAACTTAATTTTTCGCCCAAAAAAAAAACGTAAGGGGTACCACTGTCGTTTTTTTTTCGGGCCGAATTTTTGAGTTTCGATATCTCAGCTCTGGAAGGGGCTAGAGCCTCCATTTTTGCACTCAGGTCTAAGTCTCATGGCCCTCTATCAGAATTTGGGAAGATTGGAGAAACTTAATTTTTCGCCCAAAAAAAAAACGTAAGGGGTACCACTGTCGTTTTTTTTTGGAGCCGAATTTTTGAGTTTCGATATCTCAGCTCTGGAAGGGGCTAGAGCCTCAATTTTTGCACTCAGGTCTAAGTCTCATGGCCCTCTATCAGAATTTGGGAAGATTGGAGAAACTAAATTTTTCGCCCAAAAAAAAAAAACGTAAGGGGTACCACTGTCGTTTTTTTTTTTCGGGCCGAATTTTTGAGTTTCGATATCTCAGCTCTGGAAGGGGCTAGAGCCTCCATTTTTGCACTCAGGTCTAAGTCTCATGGCCCTCTATCAGAATTTGGGAAGATTGGAGAAACTTAATTTTTCGCCCAAAAAAAAAACGTAAGGGGTACCACTGTCGTTTTTTTTCGGGCCGAATTTTTGAGTTTCGATATCTCAGCTCTGGAAGGGGCTAGAGCCTCCATTTTTGCACTCAGGTCTAAGTCTCATGGCCCTCTATCAGAATTTGGGAAGATTGGAGAAACTTAATTTTTCGCCCAAAAAAAAAACGTAAGGGGTACCACTGTCGTTTTTTTTTTGGGGCCGAATTTTTGAGTTTCGATATCTCAGCTCTGGAAGGGGCTAGAGCCTCCATTTTTGCACTCAGGTCTAAGTCTCATGGCCCTCTATCAGAATTTGGGAAGATTGGAGAAACTTAATTTTTCGCCCAAAAAAAAAACGTAAGGGGTACCACTGTCGTTTTTTTTCGGGCCGAATTTTTGAGTTTCGATATCTCAGCTCTGGAAGGGGCTAGAGCCTCCATTTTTGCACTCAGGTCTAAGTCTCATGGCCCTCTATCAGAATTTGGGAAGATTGGAGAAACTTAATTTTTCGCCCAAAAAAATAACGTAAGGGGTACCACTGTCGTTTTTTTTTTGGGGCCGAATTTTTGAGTTTCGATATCTCAGCTCTGGGAGGGGCTAGAGCCTCCATTTTTGCACTCAGGTCTAAGTCTCATGGCCCTCTATCAGAATTTGGGAAGATTGGAGAAACTTAATTTTTCACCTAAAAAAAAAACTTAAGGGGTACCACTGTCGTTTTTTTTTTCGGGCCGAATTTTTGAGTTTCGATATCTCAGCTCTGGAAGGGGCTAGAGCCTCCATTTTTGCACTCAGGTCTAAGTCTCATGGCCCTCTATCAGAATTTGGGAAGATTGGAGAAACGTAATTTTTCGCTCAAAAAAAAACCGTAAGGGGTACCACTGTCGTTTTTTTTTCGGGCCGAATTTTTGAGTTTCGATATCACAGCTCTGGAAGTGGCTAGAGCCTCCATTTTTGCACTCAGGTCTAAGTCTCATGGCCCTCTATCAGAATTTGGGAAGATTGGAGAAACTTAATTTTTCGCCCCAAAAAAAAAAAACCGTAAGGGGTACCACTGTCGTTTTTTTTTTCGGGCCGAATTTTTGAGTTTCGATATCTCAGCTCTGGAAGGGGCTAGAGCCTCCATTTTTGCACTCAGGTCTAAGTCTCATGGCCCTCTATCAGAATTTGGGAAGATTGGAGAAACTTAATTTTTCGCCTAAAAAAAAAACTTAAGGGGTACCACTGTCGTTTTTTTTGGGGCCGAATTTTTGAGTTTCGATATCTCAGCTCTGGGAGGGGCTAGAGCCTCCATTTTTGCACTCAGGTCTAAGTCTCATGGCCCTCTATCAGAATTTGGGAAGATTGGAGAAACTTAATTTTTCGCCTAAAAAAAAAACTTAAGGGGTACCACTGTCGTTTTTTTTTTCGGGCCGAATTTTTGAGTTTCGATATCTCAGCTCTGGAAGGGGCTAGAGCCTCCATTTTTGCACTCAGGTCTAAGTCTCATGGCCCTCTATCAGAATTTGGGAAGATTGGAGAAACGTAATTTTTCGCCCAAAAAAAAAAACGTAAGGGGTACCACTGTCGTTTTTTTTTTCGGGCCGAATTTTTGAGTTTCGATATCACAGCTCTGGAAGGGGCTAGAGCCTCCATTTTTGCACTCAGGTCTAAGTCTCATGGCCCTCTATCAGAATTTGGGAAGATTGGAGAAACTTAATTTTTCGCCCCAAAAAAAAAAACGTAAGGGGTACCACTGTCGTTTTTTTTTTCGGGCCGAATTTTTGAGTTTCGATATCTCAGCTCTGGAAGGGGCTAGAGCCTCAATTTTTGCACTCAGGTCTAAGTCTCATGGCCCTCTACCAGAATTTGGGAAGATTGGAGAAACTTAATTTTTCGCCCAAAAAAAAAAACGTAAGGGGTACCACTGTCGTTTTTTTTTTCGGGCCGAATTTTTGAGTTTCGATATCTCAGCTCTGGAAGGGGCTAGAGCCTCCATTTTTGCGCTCAGGTCTAAGTCTCATGGCCCTCTATCAGAATTTGGGAAGATTGGAGAAACTTAATTTTTCGCCCCAAAAAAAAACGTAAGGGGTACCACTGTCGTTTTTTTTGGGGCCGAATTTTTGAGTTTCGATATCTCAGCTCTGGAAGGGGCTAGAGCCTCCATTTTTGCACTCAGGTCTAAGTCTCATGGCCCTCTATCAGAATTTGGGAAGATTGGAGAAACTTAATTTTTCGCCCCAAAAAAAAAAAACGTAAGGGGTACCACTGTCGGTTTTTTTTTCGGGCCGAATTTTTGAGTTTCGATATCTCAGCTCTGGAAGGGGCTAGAGCCTCCATTTTTGCACTCAGGTCTAAGTCTCATGGCCCTCTATCAGAATTTGGGAAGATTGGAGAAACTTAATTTTTCGCCCAAAAAAAAAACGTAAGGGGTACCACTGTCGTTTTTTTTGGGGGCCGAATTTTTGAGTTTCGATATCTCAGCTCTGGAAGGGGCTAGAGCCTCCATTTTTGCACTCAGGTCTAAGTCTCATGGCCCTCTATCAGAATTTGGGAAGATTGGAGAAACTAAATTTTTCGCCCAAAAAAAAAAAACGTAAGGGGTACCACTGTCGTTTTTTTTTTTCGGGCCGAATTTTTGAGTTTCGATATCTCAGCTCTGGAAGGGGCTAGAGCCTCCAATTTTGCACTCAGGTCTAAGTCTCATGGCCCTCTATCAGAATTTGGGAAGATTGGAGAAACTTAATTTTTCGCCCAAAAAAATAACGTAAGGGGTACCACTGTCGTTTTTTTTTGGGGCCGAATTTTTGAGTTTCGATATCTCAGCTCTGGGAGGGGCTAGAGCCTCCATTTTTGCACTCAGGTCTAAGTCTCATGGCCCTCTATCAGAATTTGGGAAGATTGGAGAAACTTAATTTTTCGCCAAAAAAAAAAACTTAAGGGGTACCACTGTCGTTTTTTTTTTTCGGGCCGAATTTTTGAGTTTCGATATCTCAGCTCTGGAAGGGGCTAGAGCCTCCATTTTTGCACTCAGGTCTAAGTCTCATGGCCCTCTATCAGAATTTGGGAAGATTGGAGAAACGTAATTTTTCGCCCAAAAAAAAAAACGTAAGGGGTACCACTGTCGTTTTTTTTTCGGGCCGAATTTTTGAGTTTCGATATCACAGCTCTGGAAGGGGCTAGAGCCTCCATTTTTGCACTCAGGTCTAAGTCTCATGGCCCTCTATCAGAATTTGGGAAGATTGGAGAAACTTAATTTTTCGCCCCAAAAAAAAAAAACGTAAGGGGTACCACTGTCGTTTTTTTTTTCGGGCCGAATTTTTGAGTTTCGATATCTCAGCTCTGGAAGGGGCTAGAGCCTCCATTTTTGCACTCAGGTCTAAGTCTCATGGCCCTCTATCAGAATTTGGGAAGATTGGAGAAACTTAATTTTTCGCCTAAAAAAAAAACTTAAGGGGTACCACTGTCGTTTTTTTTGGGGCCGAATTTTTGAGTTTCGATATCTCAGCTCTGGGAGGGGCTAGAGCCTCCATTTTTGCACTCAGGTCTAAGTCTCATGGCCCTCTATCAGATTTTGGGAAGATTGGAGAAACGTGATTTTTCGCCCAAAAAAAAAACGTAAGGGGTACCACTGTCGTTTTTTTTTTCGGGCCGAATTTTTGAGTTTCGATATCACAGCTCTGGAAGGGGCTAGAGCCTCCATTTTTGCACTCAGGTCTAAGTCTCATGGCCCTCTATCAGAATTTGGGAAGATTGGAGAAACTTAATTTTTCGCCCCCAAAAAAAAAACGTAAGGGGTACCACTGTCGTTTTTTTTTTCGGGCCGAATTTTTGAGTTTCGATATCTCAGCTCTGGAAGGGGCTAGAGCCTCAATTTTTGCACTCAGGTCTAAGTCTCATGGCCCTCTACCAGAATTTGGGAAGATTGGAGAAACTTAATTTTTCGCCCAAAAAAAAAAACGTAAGGGGTACCACTGTCGTTTTTTTTTTCGGGCCGAATTTTTGAGTTTCGATATCTCAGCTCTGGAAGGGGCTAGAGCCTCCATTTTTGCGCTCAGGTCTAAGTCTCATGGCCCTCTATCAGAATTTGGTAAGATTGGAGAAACTTAATTTTTCGCCTAAAAAAAAAACTTAAGGGGTACCACTGTCGTTTTTTTTGGGGCCGAATTTTTGAGTTTCGATATCTCAGCTCTGGGAGGGGCTAGAGCCTCCATTTTTGCACTCAGGTCTAAGTCTCATGGCCCTCTATCAGAATTTGGGAAGATTGGAGAAACTTAATTTTTCGCCTAAAAAAAAAACTTAAGGGGTACCACTGTCGTTTTTTTTTTCGGGCCGAATTTTTGAGTTTCGATATCTCAGCTCTGGAAGGGGCTAGAGCCTCCATTTTTGCACTCAGGTCTAAGTCTCATGGCCCTCTATCAGAATTTGGGAAGATTGGAGAAACTTAATTTTTCGCCCCAAAAACTAAAACATAAGGGGTACCACTGTCATTTTTTTTTTTCGGGCCGAATTTTTGAGTTACGATATCTCAGCTCTGGAAGGGGCTAGAGCCTCCATTTTTGCACTCAGGTCTAAGTCTCATGGCCCTCTATCAGAATTTGGGAAGATTGGAGAAACTTAATTTTTCGCCCAAAAAAAAAAAACGTAAGGGGTACCACTGTCGTTTTTTTTTCGGGCCGAATTTTTGAGTTTCGATATCTCAGCTCTGGGAGGGGCTAGAGCCTCCATTTTTGCACTCAGATCTAAGTCTCATGGCCCTCTATCAGAATCCAGAGTTTTGGGAAGATTGGAGAAACTTAATTTTTCGCCCCCCCAAAAAAAACGTAAGGGGTACCACTGTCGTTTTTTTTTCGGGCCGAATTTTTGAGTTTCGATATCTCAGCTCTGGAAGGGGCTAGAGCCTCCATTTTTGCACTCAGGTCTAAGTCTCATGGCCCTCTACCAGAATTTGGGAAGATTGGATAAACTTAATTTTTCGCCCCAAAAAAAAACGTAAGGGGTACCACTGTCGTTTTTTTTTTCGGGCCGAATTTTTGAGTTTCGATATCTCAGCTCTGGAAGGGGCTAGAGCCTCCATTTTTGCACTCAGGTCTAAGTCTCATGGCCCTCTATCAGAATTTGGGAAGATTGGAGAAACTTAATTTTTCGCCCAAAAAAAAAACGTAAGGGGTACCACTGTCGTTTTTTTTTTCGGGCCGAATTTTTGAGTTTCGATATCTCAGCTCTGGAAGGGGCTAGAGCCTCCATTTTTGCACTCAGGTCTAAGTCTCATGGCCCTCTATCAGAATTTGAGAAGATTGGAGAAACTTAATTTTTCGCCCAAAAAAAAAAACGTAAGGGGTACCACTGTCGTTTTTTTTTCGGGCCGAATTTTTGAGTTTCGATATCTCAGCTCTGGAAGGGGCTAGAGCCTCCATTTTTGCGCTCAGGTCTAAGTCTCATGGCCCTCTATCAGAATTTGGGAAGATTGGAGAAACTTAATTTTTCGCCCCAAAAACTAAAACGTAAGGGGTACCACTGTCGTTTTTTTTTTTTCGGGCCGAATTTTTGAGTTTAGATATCTCAGCTCTGGAAGGGGCTAGAGCCTCCATTTTTGCACTCAGGTCTAAGTCTCATGGCCCTCTACCAGAATTTGGGAAGATTGGATAAACTTAATTTTTCGCCCCAAAAAAAACCGTAAGGGGTACCACTGTCGTTTTTTTTTTCGGGCCGAATTTTTGAGTTTCGATATCTCAGCTCTGGAAGGGGCTAGAGCCTCCATTTTTGCACTCAGGTCTAAGTCTCATGGCCCTCTATCAGAATTTGGGAAGATTGGAGAAACTTAATTTTTCGCCCAAAAAAAAAAAACGTAAGGGGTACCACTGTCGTTTTTTTTTTTCGGGCCGAATTTTTGAGTTTCGATATCTCAGCTCTGGAAGGGGCTAGAGCCTCCATTTTTGCACTCAGGTCTAAGTCTCATGGCCCTCTATCAGAATTTGGGAAGATTGGAGAAACTTAATTTTTCGCCCCAAAAAAAAAAACGTAAGGGGTACCACTGTCGTTTTTTTTTCGGGCCGGATTTTTGAGTTTCGATATCTCAGCTCTGGAAGGGGCTAGAGCCTCCATTTTTGCACTCAGGTCTAAGTCTCATGGCCCTCTATCAGAATTTGGGAAGATTGGAGAAACTTAATTTTTCGCCCAAAAAAAAAAACGTAAGGGGTACCACTGTCGTTTTTTTTTTCGGGCCGAATTTTTGAGTTTCGATATCTCAGCTCTGGAAGGGGCTAGAGCCTCCATTTTTGCACTCAGGTCTAAGTCTCATGGCCCTCTATCAGAATTTGGGAAGATTGGAGAAACGTAATTTTTCGCCCAAAAAAAAAACGTAAGGGGTACCACTGTCGTTTTTTTTTCGGGCCGAATTTTTGAGTTTCGATATCACAGCTCTGGAAGGGGCTAGAGCCTCCATTTTTGCACTCAGGTCTAAGTCTCATGGCCCTCTATCAGAATTTGGGAAGATTGGAGAAACTTAATTTTTCGCCCCAAAAAAAAAAAAACGTAAGGGGTACCACTGTCGTTTTTTTTTTCGGGCCGAATTTTTGAGTTTCGATATCTCAGCTCTGGAAGGGGCTAGAGCCTCCATTTTTGCACTCAGGTCTAAGTCTCATGGCCCTCTATCAGAATTTGGGAAGATTGGAGAAACTTAATTTTTCGCCTAAAAAAAAAACTTAAGGGGTACCACTGTCGTTTTTTTTGGGGCCGAATTTTTGAGTTTCGATATCTCAGCTCTGGGAGGGGCTAGAGCCTCCATTTTTGCACTCAGGTCTAAGTCTCATGGCCCTCTATCAGAATTTGGGAAGATTGGAGAAACTTAATTTTTCGCCTAAAAAAAAAACTTAAGGGGTACCACTGTCGTTTTTTTTTTCGGGCCGAATTTTTGAGTTTCGATATCTCAGCTCTGGAAGGGGCTAGAGCCTCCATTTTTGCACTCAGGTCTAAGTCTCATGGCCCTCTATCAGAATTTGGGAAGATTGGAGAAACGTAATTTTTCGCCCAAAAAAAAAACGTAAGGGGTACCACTGTCGTTTTTTTTTTCGGGCCGAATTTTTGAGTTTCGATATCACAGCTCTGGAAGGGGCTAGAGCCTCCATTTTTGCACTCAGGTCTAAGTCTCATGGCCCTCTATCAGAATTTGGGAAGATTGGAGAAACTTAATTTTTCGCCCCAAAAAAAAAAACGTAAGGGGTACCACTGTCGTTTTTTTTTTCGGGCCGAATTTTTGAGTTTCGATATCTCAGCTCTGGAAGGGGCTAGAGCCTCAATTTTTGCACTCAGGTCTAAGTCTCATGGCCCTCTACCAGAATTTGGGAAGATTGGAGAAACTTAATTTTTCGCCCAAAAAAAAAAACGTAAGGGGTACCACTGTCGTTTTTTTTTTCGGGCCGAATTTTTGAGTTTCGATATCTCAGCTCTGGAAGGGGCTAGAGCCTCCATTTTTGCGCTCAGGTCTAAGTCTCATGGCCCTCTATCAGAATTTGGGAAGATTGGAGAAACTTAATTTTTCGCCTAAAAAAAAAACTTAAGGGGTACCACTGTCGTTTTTTTTGGGGCCGAATTTTTGAGTTTCGATATCTCAGCTCTGGGAGGGGCTAGAGCCTCCATTTTTGCACTCAGGTCTAAGTCTCATGGCCCTCTATCAGAATTTGGGAAGATTGGAGAAACTTAATTTTTCGCCTAAAAAAAAAACTTAAGGGGTACCACTGTCGTTTTTTTTTTCGGGCCGAATTTTTGAGTTTCGATATCTCAGCTCTGGAAGGGGCTAGAGCCTCCATTTTTGCACTCAGGTCTAAGTCTCATGGCCCTCTATCAGAATTTGGGAAGATTGGAGAAACTTAATTTTTCGCCCCAAAAACTAAAACATAAGGGGTACCACTGTCATTTTTTTTTTTCGGGCCGAATTTTTGAGTTACGATATCTCAGCTCTGGAAGGGGCTAGAGCCTCCATTTTTGCACTCAGGTCTAAGTCTCATGGCCCTCTATCAGAATTTGGGAAGATTGGAGAAACTTAATTTTTCGCCCAAAAAAAAAAAACGTAAGGGGTACCACTGTCGTTTTTTTTTCGGGCCGAATTTTTGAGTTTCGATATCTCAGCTCTGGGAGGGGCTAGAGCCTCCATTTTTGCACTCAGATCTAAGTCTCATGGCCCTCTATCAGAATCCAGAGTTTTGGGAAGATTGGAGAAACTTAATTTTTCGCCCCCCCAAAAAAAAAGTAAGGGGTACCACTGTCGTTTTTTTTTCGGGCCGAATTTTTGAGTTTCGATATCTCAGCTCTGGAAGGGGCTAGAGCCTCCATTTTTGCACTCAGGTCTAAGTCTCATGGCCCTCTACCAGAATTTGGGAAGATTGGATAAACTTAATTTTTCGCCCCAAAAAAAACGTAAGGGGTACCACTGTCGTTTTTTTTTTCGGGCCGAATTTTTGAGTTTCGATATCTCAGCTCTGGAAGGGGCTAGAGCCTCCATTTTTGCACTCAGGTCTAAGTCTCATGGCCCTCTATCAGAATTTGGGAAGATTGGAGAAACTTAATTTTTCGCCCAAAAAAAAAACGTAAGGGGTACCACTGTCGTTTTTTTTTCGGGCCGAATTTTTGAGTTTCGATATCTCAGCTCTGGAAGGGGCTAGAGCCTCCATTTTTGCACTCAGGTCTAAGTCTCATGGCCCTCTATCAGAATTTGAGAAGATTGGAGAAACTTAATTTTTCGCCCAAAAAAAAAACGTAAGGGGTACCACTGTCGTTTTTTTTTCGGGCCGAATTTTTGAGTTTCGATATCTCAGCTCTGGAAGGGGCTAGAGCCTCCATTTTTGCGCTCAGGTCTAAGTCTCATGGCCCTCTATCAGAATTTGGGAAGATTAGAGAAACTTAATTTTTCGCCCCAAAAACTAAAACGTAAGGGGTACCACTGTCGTTTTTTTTTTTTCGGGCCGAATTTTTGAGTTTAGATATTTCAGCTCTGGAAGGGGCTAGAGCCTCCATTTTTGCACTCAGGTCTAAGTCTCATGGCCCTCTACCAGAATTTGGGAAGATTGGATAAACTTAATTTTTCGCCCCCAAAAAAAACGTAAGGGGTACCACTGTCGTTTTTTTTTTCGGGCCGAATTTTTGAGTTTCGATATCTCAGCTCTGGAAGGGGCTAGAGCCTCCATTTTTGCACTCAGGTCTAAGTCTCATGGCCCTCTATCAGAATTTGGGAAGATTGGAGAAACTTAATTTTTCGCCCAAAAAAAAAAAAACGTAAGGGGTACCACTGTCGTTTTTTTTTTTCGGGCCGAATTTTTGAGTTTCGATATCTCAGCTCTGGAAGGGGCTAGAGCCTCCATTTTTGCACTCAGGTCTAAGTCTCATGGCCCTCTATCAGAATTTGGGAAGATTGGAGAAACTTAATTTTTCGCCCCAAAAAAAAAAACGTAAGGGGTACCACTGTCGTTTTTTTTTCGGGCCGGATTTTTGAGTTTCGATATCTCAGCTCTGGAAGGGGCTAGAGCCTCCATTGTTGCACTCAGGTCTAAGTCTCATGGCCCTCTATCAGAATTTGGGAAGATTGGAGAAACTTAATTTTTCGCCCAAAAAAAAAACGTAAGGGGTACCACTGTCGTTTTTTTTTTCGGGCCGAATTTTTGAGTTTCGATATCTCAGCTCTGGAAGGGGCTAGAGCCTCCATTTTTGCACTCAGGTCTAAGTCTCATGGCCCTCTATCAGAATTTGGGAAGATTGGAGAAACTTAATTTTTCGCCCCAAAAAAAAAAAACGTAAGGGGTACCACTGTCGTTTTTTTTTTCGGGCCGAATTTTTGAGTTTCGATATCTCAGCTCTGGAAGGGGCTAGAGCCTCCATTTTTGCACTCAGGTCTAAGTCTCATGGCCCTCTATCAGAATTTGGGAAGATTGGAGAAACTTAATTTTTCGCCCAAAAAAAAACCGTAAGGGGTACCACTGTCGTTTTTTTTTTTTGGGCCGAATTTTTGAGTTACGATATCTCAGCTCTGGAAGGGGCTAGAGCCTCCATTTTTGCACTCAGGTCTAAGTCTCATGGCCCTCTATCAGAATTTGGGAAGATTGGAGAAACTTAATTTTTCGCCCAAAAAAAAAAACGTAAGGGGTACCACTGTCGTTTTTTTTTCGGGCCGAATTTTTGAGTTTCGATATCTCAGCTCTGGAAGGGGCTAGAGCCTCCATTTTTGCACTCAGGTCTAAGTCTCATGGCCCTCTATCAGAATTTGGGAAGATTGGAGAAACTTAATTTTTCGCCCCCAAAAAAAAACGTAAGGGGTACCACTGTCTTTTTTTTTTTCGTTCAGAATTTTTGAGTTTCGATATCTCAGCTCTGGAAGGGGCTAGAGCCTCCATTTTTGCACTCAGGTCTAAGTCTCATGGCCCTCTATCAGAATTTGGGAAGATTGGAGAAACTTAATTTTTCGTACAAAAAAACGTAAGGGGTACCACTGTCGTTTTTTTTTCGGGCCGAATTTTTGAGTTTCGATATCTCAGCTCTGGAAGTGGCTAGAGCCTCCATTTTTGCACTCAGGTCTAAGTCTCATGGCCCTCTATCAGAATTTAGGAAGATTGGAGAAACTTAATTTTTCGCCCAAAAAAAAACGTAAGGGGTACCACTGTCGTTTTTTTTTTCGGGCCGAATTTTTGAGTTTCGATATCTCAGCTCTGGAAGGGGCTAGAGCCTCCATTTTTGCACTCAGGTCTAAGTCTCATGGCCCTCTATCAGAATCCAGAGTTTTGGGAAGATTGGAGAAACTTAATTTTTCGCCCCCCAAAAAAAAACGTAAGGGGTACCACTGTCGTTTTTTTTTCGGGCCGAATTTTTGAGTTTCGATATCTCAGCTCTGGAAGGGGCTAGAGCCTCCATTTTTGCACTCAGGTCTAAGTCTCATGGCCCTCTATCAGAATTTGGGAAGATTGGAGAAACTTAATTTTTCGCCTAAAAAAAAAACTTAAGGGGTACCACTGTCGTTTTTTTTTTCGGGCCGAATTTTTGAGTTTCGATATCTCAGCTCTGGAAGGGGCTAGAGCCTCCATTTTTGCACTCAGGTCTAAGTCTCATGGCCCTCTATCAGAATTTGGGAAGATTGGAGAAACGTAATTTTTCGCCCAAAAAAAAAAACGTAAGGGGTACCACTGTCGTTTTTTTTTTCGGGCCGAATTTTTGAGTTTCGATATCACAGCTCTGGAAGGGGCTAGAGCCTCCATTTTTGCACTCAGGTCTAAGTCTCATGGCCCTCTATCAGAATTTGGGAAGATTGGAGAAACTTAATTTTTCGCCCCAAAAAAAAAAACGTAAGGGGTACCACTGTCGTTTTTTTTTTCGGGCCGAATTTTTGAGTTTCGATATCTCAGCTCTGGAAGGGGCTAGAGCCTCAATTTTTGCACTCAGGTCTAAGTCTCATGGCCCTCTACCAGAATTTGGGAAGATTGGAGAAACTTAATTTTTCGCCCAAAAAAAAAAACGTAAGGGGTACCACTGTCGTTTTTTTTTTCGGGCCGAATTTTTGAGTTTCGATATCTCAGCTCTGGAAGGGGCTAGAGCCTCCATTTTTGCGCTCAGGTCTAAGTCTCATGGCCCTCTATCAGAATTTGGGAAGATTGGAGAAACTTAATTTTTCGCCCCAAAAAAAAACGTAAGGGGTACCACTGTCGTTTTTTTTGGGGCCGAATTTTTGAGTTTCGATATCTCAGCTCTGGAAGGGGCTAGAGCCTCCATTTTTGCACTCAGGTCTAAGTCTCATGGCACTCTATCAGAATTTGGGAAGATTGGAGAAACTTAATTTTTCGCCCCAAAAAAAAAAACGTAAGGGGTACCACTGTCGTTTTTTTTTTCGGGCCGAATTTTTGAGTTTCGATATCTCAGCTCTGGAAGGGGCTAGAGCCTCCATTTTTGCACTCAGGTCTAAGTCTCATGGCCCTCTATCAGAATTTGGGAAGATTGGAGAAACTTAATTTTTCGCCCAAAAAAAAAACGTAAGGGGTACCACTGTCGTTTTTTTTGGGGGCCGAATTTTTGAGTTTCGATATCTCAGCTCTGGAAGGGGCTAGAGCCTCCATTTTTGCACTCAGGTCTAAGTCTCATGGCCCTCTATCAGAATTTGGGAAGATTGGAGAAACTAAATTTTTCGCCCAAAAAAAAAAAACGTAAGGGGTACCACTGTCGTTTTTTTTTTTCGGGCCGAATTTTTGAGTTTCGATATCTCAGCTCTGGAAGGGGCTAGAGCCTCCAATTTTGCACTCAGGTCTAAGTCTCATGGCCCTCTATCAGAATTTGGGAAGATTGGAGAAACTTAATTTTTCGCCCAAAAAAATAACGTAAGGGGTACCACTGTCGTTTTTTTTTGGGGCCGAATTTTTGAGTTTCGATATCTCAGCTCTGGGAGGGGCTAGAGCCTCCATTTTTGCACTCAGGTCTAAGTCTCATGGCCCTCTATCAGAATTTGGGAAGATTGGAGAAACTTAATTTTTCGCCAAAAAAAAAAACTTAAGGGGTACCACTGTCGTTTTTTTTTTTCGGGCCGAATTTTTGAGTTTCGATATCTCAGCTCTGGAAGGGGCTAGAGCCTCCATTTTTGCACTCAGGTCTAAGTCTCATGGCCCTCTATCAGAATTTGGGAAGATTGGAGAAACGTAATTTTTCGCCCAAAAAAAAAAACGTAAGGGGTACCACTGTCGTTTTTTTTTCGGGCCGAATTTTTGAGTTTCGATATCACAGCTCTGGAAGGGGCTAGAGCCTCCATTTTTGCACTCAGGTCTAAGTCTCATGGCCCTCTATCAGAATTTGGGAAGATTGGAGAAACTTAATTTTTCGCCCCAAAAAAAAAAAAACGTAAGGGGTACCACTGTCGTTTTTTTTTTCGGGCCGAATTTTTGAGTTTCGATATCTCAGCTCTGGAAGGGGCTAGAGCCTCCATTTTTGCACTCAGGTCTAAGTCTCATGGCCCTCTATCAGAATTTGGGAAGATTGGAGAAACTTAATTTTTCGCCTAAAAAAAAAACTTAAGGGGTACCACTGTCGTTTTTTTTGGGGCCGAATTTTTGAGTTTCGATATCTCAGCTCTGGGAGGGGCTAGAGCCTCCATTTTTGCACTCAGGTCTAAGTCTCATGGCCCTCTATCAGAATTTGGGAAGATTGGAGAAACTTAATTTTTCGCCTAAAAAAAAAACTTAAGGGGTACCACTGTCGTTTTTTTTTTCGGGCCGAATTTTTGAGTTTCGATATCTCAGCTCTGGAAGGGGCTAGAGCCTCCATTTTTGCACTCAGGTCTAAGTCTCATGGCCCTCTATCAGATTTTGGGAAGATTGGAGAAACGTGATTTTTCGCCCAAAAAAAAACGTAAGAGGTACCACTGTCGTTTTTTTTTTCGGGCCGAATTTTTGAGTTTCGATATCACAGCTCTGGAAGGGGCTAGAGCCTCCATTTTTGCACTCAGGTCTAAGTCTCATGGCCCTCTATCAGAATTTGGGAAGATTGGAGAAACTTAATTTTTCGCCCCCAAAAAAAAAACGTAAGGGGTACCACTGTCGTTTTTTTTTTCGGGCCGAATTTTTGAGTTTCGATATCTCAGCTCTGGAAGGGGCTAGAGCCTCAATTTTTGCACTCAGGTCTAAGTCTCATGGCCCTCTACCAGAATTTGGGAAGATTGGAGAAACTTAATTTTTCGCCCAAAAAAAAAAACGTAAGGGGTACCACTGTCGTTTTTTTTTTCGGGCCGAATTTTTGAGTTTCGATATCTCAGCTCTGGAAGGGGCTAGAGCCTCCATTTTTGCGCTCAGGTCTAAGTCTCATGGCCCTCTATCAGAATTTGGTAAGATTGGAGAAACTTAATTTTTCGCCTAAAAAAAAAACTTAAGGGGTACCACTGTCGTTTTTTTTGGGGCCGAATTTTTGAGTTTCGATATCTCAGCTCTGGGAGGGGCTAGAGCCTCCATTTTTGCACTCAGGTCTAAGTCTCATGGCCCTCTATCAGAATTTGGGAAGATTGGAGAAACTTAATTTTTCGCCTAAAAAAAAAACTTAAGGGGTACCACTGTCGTTTTTTTTTTCGGGCCGAATTTTTGAGTTTCGATATCTCAGCTCTGGAAGGGGCTAGAGCCTCCATTTTTGCACTCAGGTCTAAGTCTCATGGCCCTCTATCAGAATTTGGGAAGATTGGAGAAACTTAATTTTTCGCCCCAAAAACTAAAACATAAGGGGTACCACTGTCATTTTTTTTTTTCGGGCCGAATTTTTGAGTTACGATATCTCAGCTCTGGAAGGGGCTAGAGCCTCCATTTTTGCACTCAGGTCTAAGTCTCATGGCCCTCTATCAGAATTTGGGAAGATTGGAGAAACTTAATTTTTCGCCCAAAAAAAAAAAACGTAAGGGGTACCACTGTCGTTTTTTTTTCGGGCCGAATTTTTGAGTTTCGATATCTCAGCTCTGGGAGGGGCTAGAGCCTCCATTTTTGCACTCAGATCTAAGTCTCATGGCCCTCTATCAGAATCCAGAGTTTTGGGAAGATTGGAGAAACTTAATTTTTCGCCCCCCCAAAAAAAACGTAAGGGGTACCACTGTCGTTTTTTTTTCGGGCCGAATTTTTGAGTTTCGATATCTCAGCTCTGGAAGGGGCTAGAGCCTCCATTTTTGCACTCAGGTCTAAGTCTCATGGCCCTCTACCAGAATTTGGGAAGATTGGATAAACTTAATTTTTCGCCCCAAAAAAAAACGTAAGGGGTACCACTGTCGTTTTTTTTTTCGGGCCGAATTTTTGAGTTTCGATATCTCAGCTCTGGAAGGGGCTAGAGCCTCCATTTTTGCACTCAGGTCTAAGTCTCATGGCCCTCTATCAGAATTTGGGAAGATTGGAGAAACTTAATTTTTCGCCCAAAAAAAAAACGTAAGGGGTACCACTGTCGTTTTTTTTTCGGGCCGAATTTTTGAGTTTCGATATCTCAGCTCTGGAAGGGGCTAGAGCCTCCATTTTTGCACTCAGGTCTAAGTCTCATGGCCCTCTATCAGAATTTGAGAAGATTGGAGAAACTTAATTTTTCGCCCCAAAAAAAAAACGTAAGGGGTACCACTGTCGTTTTTTTTTCGGGCCGAATTTTTGAGTTTCGATATCTCAGCTCTGGAAGGGGCTAGAGCCTCCATTTTTGCGCTCAGGTCTAAGTCTCATGGCCCTCTATCAGAATTTGGGAAGATTGGAGAAACTTAATTTTTCGCCCCAAAAACTAAAACGTAAGGGGTACCACTGTCGTTTTTTTTTTTTCGGGCCGAATTTTTGAGTTTAGATATCTCAGCTCTGGAAGGGGCTAGAGCCTCCATTTTTGCACTCAGGTCTAAGTCTCATGGCCCTCTACCAGAATTTGGGAAGATTGGATAAACTTAATTTTTCGCCCCAAAAAAAACCGTAAGGGGTACCACTGTCGTTTTTTTTTTCGGGCCGAATTTTTGAGTTTCGATATCTCAGCTCTGGAAGGGGCTAGAGCCTCCATTTTTGCACTCAGGTCTAAGTCTCATGGCCCTCTATCAGAATTTGGGAAGATTGGAGAAACTTAATTTTTCGCCCAAAAAAAAAAAACGTAAGGGGTACCACTGTCGTTTTTTTTTTTCGGGCCGAATTTTTGAGTTTCGATATCTCAGCTCTGGAAGGGGCTAGAGCCTCCATTTTTGCACTCAGGTCTAAGTCTCATGGCCCTCTATCAGAATTTGGGAAGATTGGAGAAACTTAATTTTTCGCCCCAAAAAAAAAAACGTAAGGGGTACCACTGTCGTTTTTTTTTCGGGCCGGATTTTTTAGTTTCGATATCTCAGCTCTGGAATGGGCTAGAGCCTCCATTTTTGCACTCAGGTCTAAGTCTCATGGCCCTCTATCAGAATTTGGGAAGATTGGAGAAACTTAATTTTTCGCCCAAAAAAAAAAACGTAAGGGGTACCACTGTCGTTTTTTTTTTCGGGCCGAATTTTTGAGTTTCGATATCTCAGCTCTGGAAGGGGCTAGAGCCTCCATTTTTGCACTCAGGTCTAAGTCTCATGGCCCTCTATCAGAATTTGGGAAGATTGGAGAAACGTAATTTTTCGCCCAAAAAAAAAACGTAAGGGGTACCACTGTCGTTTTTTTTTCGGGCCGAATTTTTGAGTTTCGATATCACAGCTCTGGAAGGGGCTAGAGCCTCCATTTTTGCACTCAGGTCTAAGTCTCATGGCCCTCTATCAGAATTTGGGAAGATTGGAGAAACTTAATTTTTCGCCCCAAAAAAAAAAAAACGTAAGGGGTACCACTGTCGTTTTTTTTTTCGGGCCGAATTTTTGAGTTTCGATATCTCAGCTCTGGAAGGGGCTAGAGCCTCCATTTTTGCACTCAGGTCTAAGTCTCATGGCCCTCTATCAGAATTTGGGAAGATTGGAGAAACTTAATTTTTCGCCTAAAAAAAAAACTTAAGGGGTACCACTGTCGTTTTTTTTCGGGCCGAATTTTTGAGTTTCGATATCTCAGCTCTGGGAGGGGCTAGAGCCTCCATTTTTGCACTCAGGTCTAAGTCTCATGGCCCTCTATCAGAATTTGGGAAGATTGGAGAAACTTAATTTTTCGCCTAAAAAAAAAACTTAAGGGGTACCACTGTCGTTTTTTTTTTCGGGCCGAATTTTTGAGTTTCGATATCTCAGCTCTGGAAGGGGCTAGAGCCTCCATTTTTGCACTCAGGTCTAAGTCTCATGGCCCTCTATCAGAATTTGGGAAGATTGGAGAAACGTAATTTTTCGCGCAAAAAAAAAACGTAAGGGGTACCACTGTCGTTTTTTTTTTCGGGCCGAATTTTTGAGTTTCGATATCACAGCTCTGGAAGGGGCTAGAGCCTCCATTTTTGCACTCAGGTCTAAGTCTCATGGCCCTCTATCAGAATTTGGGAAGATTGGAGAAACTTAATTTTTCGCCCCAAAAAAAAAAACGTAAGGGGTACCACTGTCGTTTTTTTTTTCGGGCCGAATTTTTGAGTTTCGATATCTCAGCTCTGGAAGGGGCTAGAGCCTCAATTTTTGCACTCAGGTCTAAGTCTCATGGCCCTCTACCAGAATTTGGGAAGATTGGAGAAACTTAATTTTTCGCCCAAAAAAAAAAACGTAAGGGGTACCACTGTCGTTTTTTTTTTCGGGCCGAATTTTTGAGTTTCGATATCTCAGCTCTGGAAGGGGCTAGAGCCTCCATTTTTGCGCTCAGGTCTAAGTCTCATGGCCCTCTATCAGAATTTGGGAAGATTGGAGAAACTTAATTTTTCGCCTAAAAAAAAAACTTAAGGGGTACCACTGTCGTTTTTTTTGGGGCCGAATTTTTGAGTTTCGATATCTCAGCTCTGGGAGGGGCTAGAGCCTCCATTTTTGCACTCAGGTCTAAGTCTCATGGCCCTCTATCAGAATTTGGGAAGATTGGAGAAACTTAATTTTTCGCCTAAAAAAAAAACTTAAGGGGTACCACTGTCGTTTTTTTTTTCGGGCCGAATTTTTGAGTTTCGATATCTCAGCTCTGGAAGGGGCTAGAGCCTCCATTTTTGCACTCAGGTCTAAGTCTCATGGCCCTCTATCAGAATTTGGGAAGATTGGAGAAACTTAATTTTTCGCCCCAAAAACTAAAACATAAGGGGTACCACTGTCATTTTTTTTTTTCGGGCCGAATTTTTGAGTTACGATATCTCAGCTCTGGAAGGGGCTAGAGCCTCCATTTTTGCACTCAGGTCTAAGTCTCATGGCCCTCTATCAGAATTTGGGAAGATTGGAGAAACTTAATTTTTCGCCCAAAAAAAAAAAACGTAAGGGGTACCACTGTCGTTTTTTTTTCGGGCCGAATTTTTGAGTTTCGATATCTCAGCTCTGGGAGGGGCTAGAGCCTCCATTTTTGCACTCAGATCTAAGTCTCATGGCCCTCTATCAGAATCCAGAGTTTTGGGAAGATTGGAGAAACTTAATTTTTCGCCCCCCCAAAAAAAAAGTAAGGGGTACCACTGTCGTTTTTTTTTCGGGCCGAATTTTTGAGTTTCGATATCTCAGCTCTGGAAGGGGCTAGAGCCTCCATTTTTGCACTCAGGTCTAAGTCTCATGGCCCTCTACCAGAATTTGGGAAGATTGGATAAACTTAATTTTTCGCCCCAAAAAAAACGTAAGGGGTACCACTGTCGTTTTTTTTTTCGGGCCGAATTTTTGAGTTTCGATATCTCAGCTCTGGAAGGGGCTAGAGCCTCCATTTTTGCACTCAGGTCTAAGTCTCATGGCCCTCTATCAGAATTTGGGAAGATTGGAGAAACTTAATTTTTCGCCCAAAAAAAAAACGTAAGGGGTACCACTGTCGTTTTTTTTTCGGGCCGAATTTTTGAGTTTCGATATCTCAGCTCTGGAAGGGGCTAGAGCCTCCATTTTTGCACTCAGGTCTAAGTCTCATGGCCCTCTATCAGAATTTGAGAAGATTGGAGAAACTTAATTTTTCGCCCAAAAAAAAAACGTAAGGGGTACCACTGTCGTTTTTTTTTCGGGCCGAATTTTTGAGTTTCGATATCTCAGCTCTGGAAGGGGCTAGAGCCTCCATTTTTGCGCTCAGGTCTAAGTCTCATGGCCCTCTATCAGAATTTGGGAAGATTAGAGAAACTTAATTTTTCGCCCCAAAAACTAAAACGTAAGGGGTACCACTGTCGTTTTTTTTTTTTCGGGCCGAATTTTTGAGTTTAGATATTTCAGCTCTGGAAGGGGCTAGAGCCTCCATTTTTGCACTCAGGTCTAAGTCTCATGGCCCTCTACCAGAATTTGGGAAGATTGGATAAACTTAATTTTTCGCCCCCAAAAAAAACGTAAGGGGTACCACTGTCGTTTTTTTTTTCGGGCCGAATTTTTGAGTTTCGATATCTCAGCTCTGGAAGGGGCTAGAGCCTCCATTTTTGCACTCAGGTCTAAGTCTCATGGCCCTCTATCAGAATTTGGGAAGATTGGAGAAACTTAATTTTTCGCCCAAAAAAAAAAAAACGTAAGGGGTACCACTGTCGTTTTTTTTTTTCGGGCCGAATTTTTGAGTTTCGATATCTCAGCTCTGGAAGGGGCTAGAGCCTCCATTTTTGCACTCAGGTCTAAGTCTCATGGCCCTCTATCAGAATTTGGGAAGATTGGAGAAACTTAATTTTTCGCCCCAAAAAAAAAAACGTAAGGGGTACCACTGTCGTTTTTTTTTCGGGCCGGATTTTTGAGTTTCGATATCTCAGCTCTGGAAGGGGCTAGAGCCTCCATTGTTGCACTCAGGTCTAAGTCTCATGGCCCTCTATCAGAATTTGGGAAGATTGGAGAAACTTAATTTTTCGCCCAAAAAAAAAACGTAAGGGGTACCACTGTCGTTTTTTTTTTCGGGCCGAATTTTTGAGTTTCGATATCTCAGCTCTGGAAGGGGCTAGAGCCTCCATTTTTGCACTCAGGTCTAAGTCTCATGGCCCTCTATCAGAATTTGGGAAGATTGGAGAAACTTAATTTTTCGCCCCAAAAAAAAAAAACGTAAGGGGTACCACTGTCGTTTTTTTTTTCGGGCCGAATTTTTGAGTTTCGATATCTCAGCTCTGGAAGGGGCTAGAGCCTCCATTTTTGCACTCAGGTCTAAGTCTCATGGCCCTCTATCAGAATTTGGGAAGATTGGAGAAACTTAATTTTTCGCCCAAAAAAAAACCGTAAGGGGTACCACTGTCGTTTTTTTTTTTTGGGCCGAATTTTTGAGTTACGATATCTCAGCTCTGGAAGGGGCTAGAGCCTCCATTTTTGCACTCAGGTCTAAGTCTCATGGCCCTCTATCAGAATTTGGGAAGATTGGAGAAACTTAATTTTTCGCCCAAAAAAAAAAACGTAAGGGGTACCACTGTCGTTTTTTTTTCGGGCCGAATTTTTGAGTTTCGATATCTCAGCTCTGGAAGGGGCTAGAGCCTCCATTTTTGCACTCAGGTCTAAGTCTCATGGCCCTCTATCAGAATTTGGGAAGATTGGAGAAACTTAATTTTTCGCCCCCAAAAAAAAACGTAAGGGGTACCACTGTCTTTTTTTTTTTCGTTCAGAATTTTTGAGTTTCGATATCTCAGCTCTGGAAGGGGCTAGAGCCTCCATTTTTGCACTCAGGTCTAAGTCTCATGGCCCTCTATCAGAATTTGGGAAGATTGGAGAAACTTAATTTTTCGTACAAAAAAACGTAAGGGGTACCACTGTCGTTTTTTTTTCGGGCCGAATTTTTGAGTTTCGATATCTCAGCTCTGGAAGTGGCTAGAGCCTCCATTTTTGCACTCAGGTCTAAGTCTCATGGCCCTCTATCAGAATTTAGGAAGATTGGAGAAACTTAATTTTTCGCCCAAAAAAAAACGTAAGGGGTACCACTGTCGTTTTTTTTTTCGGGCCGAATTTTTGAGTTTCGATATCTCAGCTCTGGAAGGGGCTAGAGCCTCCATTTTTGCACTCAGGTCTAAGTCTCATGGCCCTCTATCAGAATCCAGAGTTTTGGGAAGATTGGAGAAACTTAATTTTTCGCCCCCCAAAAAAAAACGTAAGGGGTACCACTGTCGTTTTTTTTTCGGGCCGAATTTTTGAGTTTCGATATCTCAGCTCTGGAAGGGGCTAGAGCCTCCATTTTTGCACTCAGGTCTAAGTCTCATGGCCCTCTATCAGAATTTGGGAAGATTGGAGAAACTTAATTTTTCGCCTAAAAAAAAAACTTAAGGGGTACCACTGTCGTTTTTTTTTTCGGGCCGAATTTTTGAGTTTCGATATCTCAGCTCTGGAAGGGGCTAGAGCCTCCATTTTTGCACTCAGGTCTAAGTCTCATGGCCCTCTATCAGAATTTGGGAAGATTGGAGAAACGTAATTTTTCGCCCAAAAAAAAAAACGTAAGGGGTACCACTGTCGTTTTTTTTTTCGGGCCGAATTTTTGAGTTTCGATATCACAGCTCTGGAAGGGGCTAGAGCCTCCATTTTTGCACTCAGGTCTAAGTCTCATGGCCCTCTATCAGAATTTGGGAAGATTGGAGAAACTTAATTTTTCGCCCCAAAAAAAAAAACGTAAGGGGTACCACTGTCGTTTTTTTTTTCGGGCCGAATTTTTGAGTTTCGATATCTCAGCTCTGGAAGGGGCTAGAGCCTCAATTTTTGCACTCAGGTCTAAGTCTCATGGCCCTCTACCAGAATTTGGGAAGATTGGAGAAACTTAATTTTTCGCCCAAAAAAAAAAACGTAAGGGGTACCACTGTCGTTTTTTTTTTCGGGCCGAATTTTTGAGTTTCGATATCTCAGCTCTGGAAGGGGCTAGAGCCTCCATTTTTGCGCTCAGGTCTAAGTCTCATGGCCCTCTATCAGAATTTGGGAAGATTGGAGAAACTTAATTTTTCGCCCCAAAAAAAAACGTAAGGGGTACCACTGTCGTTTTTTTTGGGGCCGAATTTTTGAGTTTCGATATCTCAGCTCTGGAAGGGGCTAGAGCCTCCATTTTTGCACTCAGGTCTAAGTCTCATGGCACTCTATCAGAATTTGGGAAGATTGGAGAAACTTAATTTTTCGCCCCAAAAAAAAAAACGTAAGGGGTACCACTGTCGTTTTTTTTTTCGGGCCGAATTTTTGAGTTTCGATATCTCAGCTCTGGAAGGGGCTAGAGCCTCCATTTTTGCACTCAGGTCTAAGTCTCATGGCCCTCTATCAGAATTTGGGAAGATTGGAGAAACTTAATTTTTCGCCCAAAAAAAAAACGTAAGGGGTACCACTGTCGTTTTTTTTGGGGGCCGAATTTTTGAGTTTCGATATCTCAGCTCTGGAAGGGGCTAGAGCCTCCATTTTTGCACTCAGGTCTAAGTCTCATGGCCCTCTATCAGAATTTGGGAAGATTGGAGAAACTAAATTTTTCGCCCAAAAAAAAAAAACGTAAGGGGTACCACTGTCGTTTTTTTTTTTCGGGCCGAATTTTTGAGTTTCGATATCTCAGCTCTGGAAGGGGCTAGAGCCTCCAATTTTGCACTCAGGTCTAAGTCTCATGGCCCTCTATCAGAATTTGGGAAGATTGGAGAAACTTAATTTTTCGCCCAAAAAAATAACGTAAGGGGTACCACTGTCGTTTTTTTTTGGGGCCGAATTTTTGAGTTTCGATATCTCAGCTCTGGGAGGGGCTAGAGCCTCCATTTTTGCACTCAGGTCTAAGTCTCATGGCCCTCTATCAGAATTTGGGAAGATTGGAGAAACTTAATTTTTCGCCAAAAAAAAAAACTTAAGGGGTACCACTGTCGTTTTTTTTTTTCGGGCCGAATTTTTGAGTTTCGATATCTCAGCTCTGGAAGGGGCTAGAGCCTCCATTTTTGCACTCAGGTCTAAGTCTCATGGCCCTCTATCAGAATTTGGGAAGATTGGAGAAACGTAATTTTTCGCCCAAAAAAAAAAACGTAAGGGGTACCACTGTCGTTTTTTTTTCGGGCCGAATTTTTGAGTTTCGATATCACAGCTCTGGAAGGGGCTAGAGCCTCCATTTTTGCACTCAGGTCTAAGTCTCATGGCCCTCTATCAGAATTTGGGAAGATTGGAGAAACTTAATTTTTCGCCCCAAAAAAAAAAAAACGTAAGGGGTACCACTGTCGTTTTTTTTTTCGGGCCGAATTTTTGAGTTTCGATATCTCAGCTCTGGAAGGGGCTAGAGCCTCCATTTTTGCACTCAGGTCTAAGTCTCATGGCCCTCTATCAGAATTTGGGAAGATTGGAGAAACTTAATTTTTCGCCTAAAAAAAAAACTTAAGGGGTACCACTGTCGTTTTTTTTGGGGCCGAATTTTTGAGTTTCGATATCTCAGCTCTGGGAGGGGCTAGAGCCTCCATTTTTGCACTCAGGTCTAAGTCTCATGGCCCTCTATCAGAATTTGGGAAGATTGGAGAAACTTAATTTTTCGCCTAAAAAAAAAACTTAAGGGGTACCACTGTCGTTTTTTTTTTCGGGCCGAATTTTTGAGTTTCGATATCTCAGCTCTGGAAGGGGCTAGAGCCTCCATTTTTGCACTCAGGTCTAAGTCTCATGGCCCTCTATCAGATTTTGGGAAGATTGGAGAAACGTGATTTTTCGCCCAAAAAAAAACGTAAGAGGTACCACTGTCGTTTTTTTTTTCGGGCCGAATTTTTGAGTTTCGATATCACAGCTCTGGAAGGGGCTAGAGCCTCCATTTTTGCACTCAGGTCTAAGTCTCATGGCCCTCTATCAGAATTTGGGAAGATTGGAGAAACTTAATTTTTCGCCCCCAAAAAAAAAACGTAAGGGGTACCACTGTCGTTTTTTTTTTCGGGCCGAATTTTTGAGTTTCGATATCTCAGCTCTGGAAGGGGCTAGAGCCTCAATTTTTGCACTCAGGTCTAAGTCTCATGGCCCTCTACCAGAATTTGGGAAGATTGGAGAAACTTAATTTTTCGCCCAAAAAAAAAAACGTAAGGGGTACCACTGTCGTTTTTTTTTTCGGGCCGAATTTTTGAGTTTCGATATCTCAGCTCTGGAAGGGGCTAGAGCCTCCATTTTTGCGCTCAGGTCTAAGTCTCATGGCCCTCTATCAGAATTTGGTAAGATTGGAGAAACTTAATTTTTCGCCTAAAAAAAAAACTTAAGGGGTACCACTGTCGTTTTTTTTGGGGCCGAATTTTTGAGTTTCGATATCTCAGCTCTGGGAGGGGCTAGAGCCTCCATTTTTGCACTCAGGTCTAAGTCTCATGGCCCTCTATCAGAATTTGGGAAGATTGGAGAAACTTAATTTTTCGCCTAAAAAAAAAACTTAAGGGGTACCACTGTCGTTTTTTTTTTCGGGCCGAATTTTTGAGTTTCGATATCTCAGCTCTGGAAGGGGCTAGAGCCTCCATTTTTGCACTCAGGTCTAAGTCTCATGGCCCTCTATCAGAATTTGGGAAGATTGGAGAAACTTAATTTTTCGCCCCAAAAACTAAAACATAAGGGGTACCACTGTCATTTTTTTTTTTCGGGCCGAATTTTTGAGTTACGATATCTCAGCTCTGGAAGGGGCTAGAGCCTCCATTTTTGCACTCAGGTCTAAGTCTCATGGCCCTCTATCAGAATTTGGGAAGATTGGAGAAACTTAATTTTTCGCCCAAAAAAAAAAAACGTAAGGGGTACCACTGTCGTTTTTTTTTCGGGCCGAATTTTTGAGTTTCGATATCTCAGCTCTGGGAGGGGCTAGAGCCTCCATTTTTGCACTCAGATCTAAGTCTCATGGCCCTCTATCAGAATCCAGAGTTTTGGGAAGATTGGAGAAACTTAATTTTTCGCCCCCCCAAAAAAAACGTAAGGGGTACCACTGTCGTTTTTTTTTCGGGCCGAATTTTTGAGTTTCGATATCTCAGCTCTGGAAGGGGCTAGAGCCTCCATTTTTGCACTCAGGTCTAAGTCTCATGGCCCTCTACCAGAATTTGGGAAGATTGGATAAACTTAATTTTTCGCCCCAAAAAAAAACGTAAGGGGTACCACTGTCGTTTTTTTTTTCGGGCCGAATTTTTGAGTTTCGATATCTCAGCTCTGGAAGGGGCTAGAGCCTCCATTTTTGCACTCAGGTCTAAGTCTCATGGCCCTCTATCAGAATTTGGGAAGATTGGAGAAACTTAATTTTTCGCCCAAAAAAAAAACGTAAGGGGTACCACTGTCGTTTTTTTTTCGGGCCGAATTTTTGAGTTTCGATATCTCAGCTCTGGAAGGGGCTAGAGCCTCCATTTTTGCACTCAGGTCTAAGTCTCATGGCCCTCTATCAGAATTTGAGAAGATTGGAGAAACTTAATTTTTCGCCCAAAAAAAAAAACGTAAGGGGTACCACTGTCGTTTTTTTTTCGGGCCGAATTTTTGAGTTTCGATATCTCAGCTCTGGAAGGGGCTAGAGCCTCCATTTTTGCGCTCAGGTCTAAGTCTCATGGCCCTCTATCAGAATTTGGGAAGATTGGAGAAACTTAATTTTTCGCCCCAAAAACTAAAACGTAAGGGGTACCACTGTCGTTTTTTTTTTTTCGGGCCGAATTTTTGAGTTTAGATATCTCAGCTCTGGAAGGGGCTAGAGCCTCCATTTTTGCACTCAGGTCTAAGTCTCATGGCCCTCTACCAGAATTTGGGAAGATTGGATAAACTTAATTTTTCGCCCCAAAAAAAACCGTAAGGGGTACCACTGTCGTTTTTTTTTTCGGGCCGAATTTTTGAGTTTCGATATCTCAGCTCTGGAAGGGGCTAGAGCCTCCATTTTTGCACTCAGGTCTAAGTCTCATGGCCCTCTATCAGAATTTGGGAAGATTGGAGAAACTTAATTTTTCGCCCAAAAAAAAAAAAACGTAAGGGGTACCACTGTCGTTTTTTTTTTTCGGGCCGAATTTTTGAGTTTCGATATCTCAGCTCTGGAAGGGGCTAGAGCCTCCATTTTTGCACTCAGGTCTAAGTCTCATGGCCCTCTATCAGAATTTGGGAAGATTGGAGAAACTTAATTTTTCGCCCCAAAAAAAAAAACGTAAGGGGTACCACTGTCGTTTTTTTTTCGGGCCGGATTTTTGAGTTTCGATATCTCAGCTCTGGAAGGGGCTAGAGCCTCCATTTTTGCACTCAGGTCTAAGTCTCATGGCCCTCTATCAGAATTTGGGAAGATTGGAGAAACTTAATTTTTCGCCCAAAAAAAAAAACGTAAGGGGTACCACTGTCGTTTTTTTTTTCGGGCCGAATTTTTGAGTTTCGATATCTCAGCTCTGGAAGGGGCTAGAGCCTCCATTTTTGCACTCAGGTCTAAGTCTCATGGCCCTCTATCAGAATTTGGGAAGATTGGAGAAACGTAATTTTTCGCCCAAAAAAAAAACGTAAGGGGTACCACTGTCGTTTTTTTTTCGGGCCGAATTTTTGAGTTTCGATATCACAGCTCTGGAAGGGGCTAGAGCCTCCATTTTTGCACTCAGGTCTAAGTCTCATGGCCCTCTATCAGAATTTGGGAAGATTGGAGAAACTTAATTTTTCGCCCCAAAAAAAAAAAAACGTAAGGGGTACCACTGTCGTTTTTTTTTCGGGCCGAATTTTTGAGTTTCGATATCTCAGCTCTGGAAGGGGCTAGAGCCTCCATTTTTGCACTCAGGTCTAAGTCTCATGGCCCTCTACCAGAATTTGGGAAGATTGGATAAACTTAATTTTTCGCCCCAAAAAAAAACGTAAGGGGTACCACTGTCGTTTTTTTTTTCGGGCCGAATTTTTGAGTTTCGATATCTCAGCTCTGGAAGGGGCTAGAGCCTCCATTTTTGCACTCAGGTCTAAGTCTCATGGCCCTCTATCAGAATTTGGGAAGATTGGAGAAACTTAATTTTTCGCCCAAAAAAAAAACGTAAGGGGTACCACTGTCGTTTTTTTTTCGGGCCGAATTTTTGAGTTTCGATATCTCAGCTCTGGAAGGGGCTAGAGCCTCCATTTTTGCACTCAGGTCTAAGTCTCATGGCCCTCTATCAGAATTTGAGAAGATTGGAGAAACTTAATTTTTCGCCCAAAAAAAAAAACGTAAGGGGTACCACTGTCGTTTTTTTTTCGGGCCGAATTTTTGAGTTTCGATATCTCAGCTCTGGAAGGGGCTAGAGCCTCCATTTTTGCGCTCAGGTCTAAGTCTCATGGCCCTCTATCAGAATTTGGGAAGATTGGAGAAACTTAATTTTTCGCCCCAAAAACTAAAACGTAAGGGGTACCACTGTCGTTTTTTTTTTCGGGCCGAATTTTTGAGTTTCGATATCTCAGCTCTGGAAGGGGCTAGAGCCTCCATTTTTGCACTCAGGTCTAAGTCTCATGGCCCTCTATCAGAATTTGGGAAGATTGGAGAAACTTAATTTTTCGCCCAAAAAAAAAAAACGTAAGGGGTACCACTGTCGTTTTTTTTTTTCGGGCCGAATTTTTGAGTTTCGATATCTCAGCTCTGGAAGGGGCTAGAGCCTCCATTTTTGCACTCAGGTCTAAGTCTCATGGCCCTCTATCAGAATTTGGGAAGATTGGAGAAACTTAATTTTTCGCCCCAAAAAAAAAAAACGTAAGGGGTACCACTGTCGTTTTTTTTTCGGGCCGGATTTTTGAGTTTCGATATCTCAGCTCTGGAAGGGGCTAGAGCCTCCATTTTTGCACTCAGGTCTAAGTCTCATGGCCCTCTATCAGAATTTGGGAAGATTGGAGAAACTTAATTTTTCGCCCAAAAAAAAAAACGTAAGGGGTACCACTGTCGTTTTTTTTTTCGGGCCGAATTTTTGAGTTTCGATATCTCAGCTCTGGAAGGGGCTAGAGCCTCCATTTTTGCACTCAGGTCTAAGTCTCATGGCCCTCTATCAGAATTTGGGAAGATTGGAGAAACTTAATTTTTCGCCCAAAAAAAAAACGTAAGGGGTACCACTGTCGTTTTTTTTTCGGGCCGAATTTTTGAGTTTCGATATCACAGCTCTGGAAGGGGCTAGAGCCTCCATTTTTGCACTCAGGTCTAAGTCTCATGGCCCTCTATCAGAATTTGGGAAGATTGGAGAAACTTAATTTTTCGCCCCAAAAAAAAAAAACGTAAGGGGTACCACTGTCGTTTTTTTTTCGGGCCGAATTTTTGAGTTTCGATATCTCAGCTCTGGAAGGGGCTAGAGCCTCCATTTTTGCACTCAGGTCTAAGTCTCATGGCCCTCTACCAGAATTTGGGAAGATTGGATAAACTTAATTTTTCGCCCCAAAAAAAAACGTAAGGGGTACCACTGTCGTTTTTTTTTTCGGGCCGAATTTTTGAGTTTCGATATCTCAGCTCTGGAAGGGGCTAGAGCCTCCATTTTTGCACTCAGGTCTAAGTCTCATGGCCCTCTATCAGAATTTGGGAAGATTGGAGAAACTTAATTTTTCGCCCAAAAAAAAAACGTAAGGGGTACCACTGTCGTTTTTTTTTCGGGCCGAATTTTTGAGTTTCGATATCTCAGCTCTGGAAGGGGCTAGAGCCTCCATTTTTGCACTCAGGTCTAAGTCTCATGGCCCTCTATCAGAATTTGAGAAGATTGGAGAAACTTAATTTTTCGCCCAAAAAAAAAAACGTAAGGGGTACCACTGTCGTTTTTTTTTCGGGCCGAATTTTTGAGTTTCGATATCTCAGCTCTGGAAGGGGCTAGAGCCTCCATTTTTGCGCTCAGGTCTAAGTCTCATGGCCCTCTATCAGAATTTGGGAAGATTGGAGAAACTTAATTTTTCGCCCCAAAAACTAAAACGTAAGGGGTACCACTGTCGTTTTTTTTTTTCGGGCCGAATTTTTGAGTTTAGATATCTCAGCTCTGGAAGGGGCTAGAGCCTCCATTTTTGCACTCAGGTCTAAGTCTCATGGCCCTCTACCAGAATTTGGGAAGATTGGATAAACTTAATTTTTCGCCCCAAAAAAAACCGTAAGGGGTACCACTGTCGTTTTTTTTTTCGGGCCGAATTTTTGAGTTTCGATATCTCAGCTCTGGAAGGGGCTAGAGCCTCCATTTTTGCACTCAGGTCTAAGTCTCATGGCCCTCTATCAGAATTTGGGAAGATTGGAGAAACTTAATTTTTCGCCCAAAAAAAAAAAAACGTAAGGGGTACCACTGTCGTTTTTTTTTTTCGGGCCGAATTTTTGAGTTTCGATATCTCAGCTCTGGAAGGGGCTAGAGCCTCCATTTTTGCACTCAGGTCTAAGTCTCATGGCCCTCTATCAGAATTTGGGAAGATTGGAGAAACTTAATTTTTCGCCCCAAAAAAAAAAACGTAAGGGGTACCACTGTCGTTTTTTTTTCGGGCCGGATTTTTGAGTTTCGATATCTCAGCTCTGGAAGGGGCTAGAGCCTCCATTTTTGCACTCAGGTCTAAGTCTCATGGCCCTCTATCAGAATTTGGGAAGATTGGAGAAACTTAATTTTTCGCCCAAAAAAAAAAACGTAAGGGGTACCACTGTCGTTTTTTTTTTCGGGCCGAATTTTTGAGTTTCGATATCTCAGCTCTGGAAGGGGCTAGAGCCTCCATTTTTGCACTCAGGTCTAAGTCTCATGGCCCTCTATCAGAATTTGGGAAGATTGGAGAAACGTAATTTTTCGCCCAAAAAAAAAACGTAAGGGGTACCACTGTCGTTTTTTTTTCGGGCCGAATTTTTGAGTTTCGATATCACAGCTCTGGAAGGGGCTAGAGCCTCCATTTTTGCACTCAGGTCTAAGTCTCATGGCCCTCTATCAGAATTTGGGAAGATTGGAGAAACTTAATTTTTCGCCCCAAAAAAAAAAAAACGTAAGGGGTACCACTGTCGTTTTTTTTTTCGGGCCGAATTTTTGAGTTTCGATATCTCAGCTCTGGAAGGGGCTAGAGCCTCCATTTTTGCACTCAGGTCTAAGTCTCATGGCCCTCTATCAGAATTTGGGAAGATTGGAGAAACTTAATTTTTCGCCTAAAAAAAAAACTTAAGGGGTACCACTGTCGTTTTTTTTGGGGCCGAATTTTTGAGTTTCGATATCTCAGCTCTGGGAGGGGCTAGAGCCTCCATTTTTGCACTCAGGTCTAAGTCTCATGGCCCTCTATCAGAATTTGGGAAGATTGGAGAAACTTAATTTTTCGCCTAAAAAAAAAACTTAAGGGGTACCACTGTCGTTTTTTTTTTCGGGCCGAATTTTTGAGTTTCGATATCACAGCTCTGGAAGGGGCTAGAGCCTCCATTTTTGCACTCAGGTCTAAGTCTCATGGCCCTCTATCAGAATTTGGGAAGATTGGAGAAACTTAATTTTTCGCCCCAAAAAAAAAAACGTAAGGGGTACCACTGTCGTTTTTTTTTTCGGGCCGAATTTTTGAGTTTCGATATCTCAGCTCTGGAAGGGGCTAGAGCCTCAATTTTTGCACTCAGGTCTAAGTCTCATGGCCCTCTACCAGAATTTGGGAAGATTGGAGAAACTTAATTTTTCGCCCAAAAAAAAAAACGTAAGGGGTACCACTGTCGTTTTTTTTTTCGGGCCGAATTTTTGAGTTTCGATATCTCAGCTCTGGAAGGGGCTAGAGCCTCCATTTTTGCGCTCAGGTCTAAGTCTCATGGCCCTCTATCAGAATTTGGGAAGATTGGAGAAACTTAATTTTTCGCCTAAAAAAAAAACTTAAGGGGTACCACTGTCGTTTTTTTTGGGGCCGAATTTTTGAGTTTCGATATCTCAGCTCTGGGAGGGGCTAGAGCCTCCATTTTTGCACTCAGGTCTAAGTCTCATGGCCCTCTATCAGAATTTGGGAAGATTGGAGAAACTTAATTTTTCGCCTAAAAAAAAAACTTAAGGGGTACCACTGTCGTTTTTTTTTTCGGGCCGAATTTTTGAGTTTCGATATCTCAGCTCTGGAAGGGGCTAGAGCCTCCATTTTTGCACTCAGGTCTAAGTCTCATGGCCCTCTATCAGAATTTGGGAAGATTGGAGAAACTTAATTTTTCGCCCCAAAAACTAAAACATAAGGGGTACCACTGTCATTTTTTTTTTTCGGGCCGAATTTTTGAGTTACGATATCTCAGCTCTGGAAGGGGCTAGAGCCTCCATTTTTGCACTCAGGTCTAAGTCTCATGGCCCTCTATCAGAATTTGGGAAGATTGGAGAAACTTAATTTTTCGCCCAAAAAAAAAAAACGTAAGGGGTACCACTGTCGTTTTTTTTTCGGGCCGAATTTTTGAGTTTCGATATCTCAGCTCTGGGAGGGGCTAGAGCCTCCATTTTTGCACTCAGATCTAAGTCTCATGGCCCTCTATCAGAATCCAGAGTTTTGGGAAGATTGGAGAAACTTAATTTTTCGCCCCCCCAAAAAAAACGTAAGGGGTACCACTGTCGTTTTTTTTTCGGGCCGAATTTTTGAGTTTCGATATCTCAGCTCTGGAAGGGGCTAGAGCCTCCATTTTTGCACTCAGGTCTAAGTCTCATGGCCCTCTACCAGAATTTGGGAAGATTGGATAAACTTAATTTTTCGCCCCAAAAAAAACGTAAGGGGTACCACTGTCGTTTTTTTTTTCGGGCCGAATTTTTGAGTTTCGATATCTCAGCTCTGGAAGGGGCTAGAGCCTCCATTTTTGCACTCAGGTCTAAGTCTCATGGCCCTCTATCAGAATTTGGGAAGATTGGAGAAACTTAATTTTTCGCCCAAAAAAAAAACGTAAGGGGTACCACTGTCGTTTTTTTTTCGGGCCGAATTTTTGAGTTTCGATATCTCAGCTCTGGAAGGGGCTAGAGCCTCCATTTTTGCACTCAGGTCTAAGTCTCATGGCCCTCTATCAGAATTTGAGAAGATTGGAGAAACTTAATTTTTCGCCCAAAAAAAAAACGTAAGGGGTACCACTGTCGTTTTTTTTTCGGGCCGAATTTTTGAGTTTCGATATCTCAGCTCTGGAAGGGGCTAGAGCCTCCATTTTTGCGCTCAGGTCTAAGTCTCATGGCCCTCTATCAGAATTTGGGAAGATTAGAGAAACTTAATTTTTCGCCCCAAAAACTAAAACGTAAGGGGTACCACTGTCGTTTTTTTTTTTCGGGCCGAATTTTTGAGTTTAGATATTTCAGCTCTGGAAGGGGCTAGAGCCTCCATTTTTGCACTCAGGTCTAAGTCTCATGGCCCTCTACCAGAATTTGGGAAGATTGGATAAACTTAATTTTTCGCCCCCAAAAAAAACGTAAGGGGTACCACTGTCGTTTTTTTTTTCGGGCCGAATTTTTGAGTTTCGATATCTCAGCTCTGGAAGGGGCTAGAGCCTCCATTTTTGCACTCAGGTCTAAGTCTCATGGCCCTCTATCAGAATTTGGGAAGATTGGAGAAACTTAATTTTTCGCCCAAAAAAAAAAACGTAAGGGGTACCACTGTCGTTTTTTTTTCGGGCCGGATTTTTGAGTTTCGATATCTCAGCTCTGGAAGGGGCTAGAGCCTCCATTGTTGCACTCAGGTCTAAGTCTCATGGCCCTCTATCAGAATTTGGGAAGATTGGAGAAACTTAATTTTTCGCCCAAAAAAAAAAACGTAAGGGGTACCACTGTCGTTTTTTTTTTCGGGCCGAATTTTTGAGTTTCGATATCTCAGCTCTGGAAGGGGCTAGAGCCTCCATTTTTGCACTCAGGTCTAAGTCTCATGGCCCTCTATCAGAATTTGGGAAGATTGGAGAAACTTAATTTTTCGCCCCAAAAAAAAAAACGTAAGGGGTACCACTGTCGTTTTTTTTTTTCGGGCCGAATTTTTGAGTTTCGATATCTCAGCTCTGGAAGGGGCTAGAGCCTCCATTTTTGCACTCAGGTCTAAGTCTCATGGCCCTCTATCAGAATTTGGGAAGATTGGAGAAACTTAATTTTTCGCCCAAAAAAAAACCGTAAGGGGTACCACTGTCGTTTTTTTTTTTTGGGCCGAATTTTTGAGTTACGATATCTCAGCTCTGGAAGGGGCTAGAGCCTCCATTTTTGCACTCAGGTCTAAGTCTCATGGCCCTCTATCAGAATTTGGGAAGATTGGAGAAACTTAATTTTTCGCCCAAAAAAAAAAAACGTAAGGGGTACCACTGTCGTTTTTTTTTCGGGCCGAATTTTTGAGTTTCGATATCTCAGCTCTGGAAGGGGCTAGAGCCTCCATTTTTGCACTCAGGTCTAAGTCTCATGGCCCTCTATCAGAATTTGGGAAGATTGGAGAAACTTAATTTTTCGCCCCCAAAAAAAAAACGTAAGGGGTACCACTGTCTTTTTTTTTTTCGTTCAGAATTTTTGAGTTTCGATATCTCAGCTCTGGAAGGGGCTAGAGCCTCCATTTTTGCACTCAGGTCTAAGTCTCATGGCCCTCTATCAGAATTTGGGAAGATTGGAGAAACTTAATTTTTCGTACAAAAAAACGTAAGGGGTACCACTGTCGTTTTTTTTTCGGGCCGAATTTTTGAGTTTCGATATCTCAGCTCTGGAAGTGGCTAGAGCCTCCATTTTTGCACTCAGGTCTAAGTCTCATGGCCCTCTATCAGAATTTAGGAAGATTGGAGAAACTTAATTTTTCGCCCAAAAAAAAACGTAAGGGGTACCACTGTCGTTTTTTTTTTCGGGCCGAATTTTTGAGTTTCGATATCTCAGCTCTGGAAGGGGCTAGAGCCTCCATTTTTGCACTCAGGTCTAAGTCTCATGGCCCTCTATCAGAATCCAGAGTTTTGGGAAGATTGGAGAAACTTAATTTTTCGCCCCCCAAAAAAAAACGTAAGGGGTACCACTGTCGTTTTTTTTTCGGGCCGAATTTTTGAGTTTCGATATCTCAGCTCTGGAAGGGGCTAGAGCCTCCATTTTTGCACTCAGGTCTAAGTCTCATGGCCCTCTACCAGAATTTGGGAAGATTGGATAAACTTAATTTTTCGCCCCAAAAAAAAACGTAAGGGGTACCACTGTCGTTTTTTTTTTCGGGCCGAATTTTTGAGTTTCGATATCTCAGCTCTGGAAGGGGCTAGAGCCTCCATTTTTGCACTCAGGTCTAAGTCTCATGGCCCTCTATCAGAATTTGGGAAGATTGGAGAAACTTAATTTTTCGCCCCAAAAAAAAAACGTAAGGGGTACCACTGTCGTTGTTTTTTTTCGGGCCGAATTTTTGAGTTTCGATATCTCAGCTCTGGAAGGGGCTAGAGCCTCCATTTTTGCACTCAGGTCTAAGTCTCATGGCCCTCTATCAGAATTTGGGAAGATTGGAGAAACTTAATTTTTCGCCCAAAAAAAAAAACGTAAGGGGTACCACTGTCGTTTTTTTTTCGGGCCGAATTTTTGAGTTTCGATATCTCAGCTCTGGAAGGGGCTAGAGCCTCCATTTTTGCGCTCAGGTCTAAGTCTCATGGCCCTCTATCAGAATTTGGGAAGATTGGAGAAACTTAATTTTTCGCCCCAAAAACTAAAACGTAAGGGGTACCACTGTCGTTTTTTTTTCGGGCCGAATTTTTGAGTTTCGATATCTCAGCTCTGGAAGGGGCTAGAGCCTCCATTTTTGCACTCAGGTCTAAGTCTCATGGCCCTCTATCAGAATTTGGGAAGATTGGAGAAACTTAATTTTTCGCCCCAAAAAAAAACGTAAGGGGTACCACTGTCGTTTTTTTTTTCGGGCCGAATTTTTGGGTTTCGATATCTCAGCTCTGGAAGGGGCTAGAGCCTCCATTTTTGCACTCAGGTCTAAGTCTCATGGCCCTCTATCAGAATTTGGGAAGATTGGAGAAACTTAATTTTTCGCCCCAAAAAAAAAAAACGTAAGGGGTACCACTGTCGTTTTTTTTTTTCGGGCCGAATTTTTGAGTTTCGATATCTCAGCTCTGGAAGGGGCTAGAGCCTCCATTTTTGCACTCAGGTCTAAGTCTCATGGCCCTCTATCAGAATTTGGGAAGATTGGAGAAACTTAATTTTTCGCCCAAAAAAAAAAACGTAAGGGGTACCACTGTCGTTTTTTTTTCGGGCCGAATTTTTGAGTTTCGATATCTCAGCTCTGGAAGGGGCTAGAGCCTCCATTTTTGCACTCAGGTCTAAGTCTCATGGCCCTCTATCAGAATTTGAGAAGATTGGAGAAAATTAATTTTTCGCCCCAAAAAAAAAAACGTAAGGGGTACCACTGTCGTTTTTTTTTTCGGGCCGAATTTTTGAGTTTCGATATCTCAGCTCTGGAAGGGGCTAGAGCCTCGATTTTTGCACTCAGGTCTAAGTCTCATGGCCCTCTATCAGAATTTGGGAAGATTGGAGAAACTTAATTTTTCGCCCAAAAAAAAAACGTAAGGGGTACCACTGTCGTTTTTTTTTCGGGCCGAATTTTTGAGTTTCGATATCTCAGCTCTGGAAGGGGCTAGAGCCTCCATTTTTGCGCTCAGGTCTAAGTCTCATGGCCCTCTATCAGAATTTGGGAAGATTGGAGAAACTTAATTTTTCGCCCCAAAAACTAAAACGTAAGGGGTACCACTGTCGTTTTTTTTTTCGGGCCGAATTTTTGAGTTTCGATATCTCAGCTCTGGAAGGGGCTAGAGCCTCCATTTTTGCACTCAGGTCTAAGTCTCATGGCCCTCTATCAGAATTTGGGAAGATTGGAGAAACTTAATTTTTCGCCCCCCCAAAAAAAATGTAAGGGGTACCATTGTCCTTTTTTTTTTCGGGCCGAATTTTTGAGTTTCGATATCTCAGCTCTGGAAGGGGCTAGAGCCTCCATTTTTGCACTCAGGTCTAAGCCTCATGGCCCTCTATCAGAATTTGGGAAGATTGGAGAAACTTAATTTTTCGCCCAAAAAAAAACCGTAAGGGGTACCACTGTCGTTTTTTTTTCGGGCCGAATTTTTGAGTTTCGATATCTCAGCTCTGGAAGGGGCTAGAGCCTCCATTTTTGCACTCAGGTCTAAGTCTCATGGCCCTCTATCAGAATTTGGGAAGATTGGAGAAACTTAATTTTTCGCCCCAAAAAAAACCGTAAGGGGTACCACTGTCGTTTTTTTTTCGGGCCGAATTTTTGAGTTTCGATATCTCAGCTCTGGAAGGGGCTAGAGCCTCCATTTTTGCACTCAGGTCTAAGTCTCATGGCCCTCTATCAGAATTTGGGAAGATTGGAGAAACTTAATTTTTCGCCCCAAAAAAACCCGTAAGGGGTACCACTGTCGTTTTTTTTTTCGGGCCAAATTTTTGAGTTTCGATATCTCAGCTCTGGAAGGGGCTAGAGCCTCCATTTTTGCACTCAGGTCTAAGTCTCATGGCCCTCTATCAGAATCCAGAGTTTTGGGAAGATTGGAGAAACTTAATTTTTGGCCCCAAAAAAAAAACGTAAGGGGTACCACTGTCGTTTTTTTTCGGGCCGCATTTTTGAGTTTCGATATCTCAGCTCTGGAAGGGGCTAGAGCCTCCATTTTTGCACTCAGGTCTAAGTCTCATGGCCCTCTATCAGAATTTGGGAAGATTGGAGAAACTTAATTTTTCGCCCCAAAAACTAAAACGTAAGGGGTACCACTGTCGTTTTTTTTTCGGGCCGAATTTTTGAGTTTCGATATCTCAGCTCTGGAAGGGGCTAGAGCCTCCATTTTTGCACTCAGGTCGAAGTCTCATGGCCCTCTATCAGAATTTGGGAAGATTGGAGAAACTTAATTTTTCGCCCAAAAAAAAAACGTAAGGGGTACCACTGTCGTTTTTTTTCGGGCCGAATTTTTGAGTTTCGATATCTCAGCTCTGGAAGGGGCTAGAGCCTCCATTTTTGCACTCAGGTCTAAGTCTCATGGCCCTCTATCAGAATTTGGGAAGATTGGAGAAACTTAATTTTTCGCCCCAAAAAAAAAAACGTAAGGGGTACCACTGTCGTTTTTTTTTTTCGGGCCGAATTTTTGAGTTTCGATATCTCAGCTCTGGAAGGGGCTAGAGCCTCCATTTTTGCACTCAGGTCTAAGTCTCATGGCCCTCTATCAGAATCCAGAGTTTTGGGAAGATTGGAGAAACGTAATTTTTCGCCCAAAAAAAAAAACGTAAGGGGTACCACTGTCGTTTTTTTTTCGGGCCGAATTTTTGAGTTTCGATATCTCAGCTCTGGAAGGGGCTAGAGCCTCCATTTTTGCACTCAGGTCTAAGTCTCATGGCCCTCTATCAGAATTTGGGAAGATTGGAGAAACTTAATTTTTCGCCCCAAAAAAAAACGTAAGGGGTACCACTGTCGTTTTTTTTTTCGGGCCGAATTTTTGGGTTTCGATATCTCAGCTCTGGAAGGGGCTAGAGCCTCCATTTTTGCACTCAGGTCTAAGTCTCATGGCCCTCTATCAGAATTTGGGAAGATTGGAGAAACTTAATTTTTCGCCCCAAAAAAAAAAAACGTAAGGGGTACCACTGTCGTTTTTTTTTTTCGGGCCGAATTTTTGAGTTTCGATATCTCAGCTCTGGAAGGGGCTAGAGCCTCCATTTTTGCACTCAGGTCTAAGTCTCATGGCCCTCTATCAGAATTTGAGAAGATTGGAGAAAATTAATTTTTCGCCCCAAAAAAAAAAACGTAAGGGGTACCACTGTCGTTTTTTTTTCGGGCCGAATTTTTGAGTTTCGATATCTCAGCTCTGGAAGGGGCTAGAGCCTCGATTTTTGCACTCAGGTCTAAGTCTCATGGCCCTCTATCAGAATTTGGGAAGATTGGAG
The DNA here is from genome assembly GCF_988280905.1 of Pimephales promelas. Lineage (NCBI taxonomy): Eukaryota > Metazoa > Chordata > Actinopteri > Cypriniformes > Leuciscidae > Pimephales > Pimephales promelas. The sequence continues at coordinate 22,273,085 of NC_142791.1, forward strand.
AAACTTAATTTTTCGCCCAAAAAAAAAACGTAAGGGGTACCACTGTCGTTTTTTTTTCGGGCCGAATTTTTGAGTTTCGATATCTCAGCTCTGGAAGGGGCTAGAGCCTCCATTTTTGCGCTCAGGTCTAAGTCTCATGGCCCTCTATCAGAATTTGGGAAGATTGGAGAAACTTAATTTTTCGCCCCAAAAACTAAAACGTAAGGGGTACCACTGTCGTTTTTTTTTTTCGGGCCGAATTTTTGAGTTTCGATATCTCAGCTCTGGAAGGGGCTAGAGCCTCCATTTTTGCACTCAGGTCTAAGTCTCATGGCCCTCTATCAGAATTTGGGAAGATTGGAGAAACTTAATTTTTCGCCCCCCCAAAAAAAATGTAAGGGGTACCATTGTCCTTTTTTTTTTCGGGCCGAATTTTTGAGTTTCGATATCTCAGCTCTGGAAGGGGCTAGAGCCTCCATTTTTGCACTCAGGTCTAAGCCTCATGGCCCTCTATCAGAATTTGGGAAGATTGGAGAAACTTAATTTTTCGCCCAAAAAAAAACCGTAAGGGGTACCACTGTCGTTTTTTTTTCGGGCCGAATTTTTGAGTTTCGATATCTCAGCTCTGGAAGGGGCTAGAGCCTCCATTTTTGCACTCAGGTCTAAGTCTCATGGCCCTCTATCAGAATTTGGGAAGATTGGAGAAACTTAATTTTTCGCCCCAAAAAAAAACGTAAGGGGTACCACTGTCGTTTTTTTTTTCGGGCCGAATTTTTGGGTTTCGATATCTCAGCTCTGGAAGGGGCTAGAGCCTCCATTTTTGCACTCAGGTCTAAGTCTCATGGCCCTCTATCAGAATTTGGGAAGATTGGAGAAACTTAATTTTTCGCCCCAAAAAAAAAAAACGTAAGGGGTACCACTGTCGTTTTTTTTTTTCGGGCCGAATTTTTGAGTTTCGATATCTCAGCTCTGGAAGGGGCTAGAGCCTCCATTTTTGCACTCAGGTCTAAGTCTCATGGCCCTCTATCAGAATTTGAGAAGATTGGAGAAAATTAATTTTTCGCCCCAAAAAAAAAAAACGTAAGGGGTACCACTGTCGTTTTTTTTTCGGGCCGAATTTTTGAGTTTCGATATCTCAGCTCTGGAAAGGGCTAGAGCCTCGATTTTTGCACTCAGGTCTAAGTCTCATGGCCCTCTATCAGAATTTGGGAAGATTGGAGAAACTTAATTTTTCGCCCAAAAAAAAAACGTAAGGGGTACCACTGTCGTTTTTTTTTCGGGCCGAATTTTTGAGTTTCGATATCTCAGCTCTGGAAGGGGCTAGAGCCTCCATTTTTGCGCTCAGGTCTAAGTCTCATGGCCCTCTATCAGAATTTGGGAAGATTGGAGAAACTTAATTTTTCGCCCCAAAAACTAAAACGTAAGGGGTACCACTGTCGTTTTTTTTTTTTCGGGCCGAATTTTTGAGTTTCGATATCTCAGCTCTGGAAGGGGCTAGAGCCTCCATTTTTGCACTCAGGTCTAAGTCTCATGGCCCTCTATCAGAATTTGGGAAGATTGGAGAAACTTAATTTTTCGCCCCCCCAAAAAAAATGTAAGGGGTACCATTGTCCTTTTTTTTTTCGGGCCGAATTTTTGAGTTTCGATATCTCAGCTCTGGAAGGGGCTAGAGCCTCCATTTTTGCACTCAGGTCTAAGCCTCATGGCCCTCTATCAGAATTTGGGAAGATTGGAGAAACTTAATTTTTCGCCCAAAAAAAAACCGTAAGGGGTACCACTGTCGTTTTTTTTTCGGGCCGAATTTTTGAGTTTCGATATCTCAGCTCTGGAAGGGGCTAGAGCCTCCATTTTTGCACTCAGGTCTAAGTCTCATGGCCCTCTATCAGAATTTGGGAAGATTGGAGAAACTTAATTTTTCGCCCCAAAAAAAACCGTAAGGGGTACCACTGTCGTTTTTTTTTCGGGCCGAATTTTTGAGTTTCGATATCTCAGCTCTGGAAGGGGCTAGAGCCTCCATTTTTGCACTCAGGTCTAAGTCTCATGGCCCTCTATCAGAATTTGGGAAGATTGGAGAAACTTAATTTTTCGCCCCAAAAAAACCCGTAAGGGGTACCACTGTCGTTTTTTTTTTCGGGCCAAATTTTTGAGTTTCGATATCTCAGCTCTGGAAGGGGCTAGAGCCTCCATTTTTGCACTCAGGTCTAAGTCTCATGGCCCTCTATCAGAATCCAGAGTTTTGGGAAGATTGGAGAAACTTAATTTTTGGCCCCAAAAAAAAAACGTAAGGGGTACCACTGTCGTTTTTTTTCGGGCCGCATTTTTGAGTTTCGATATCTCAGCTCTGGAAGGGGCTAGAGCCTCCATTTTTGCACTCAGGTCTAAGTCTCATGGCCCTCTATCAGAATTTGGGAAGATTGGAGAAACTTAATTTTTCGCCCCAAAAACTAAAACGTAAGGGGTACCACTGTCGTTTTTTTTTTCGGGCCGAATTTTTGAGTTTCGATATCTCAGCTCTGGAAGGGGCTAGAGCCTCCATTTTTGCACTCAGGTCTAAGTCTCATGGCCCTCTATCAGAATTTGGGAAGATTGGAGAAACTTAATTTTTCGCCCAAAAAAAAAACGTAAGGGGTACCACTGTCGTTTTTTTTCGGGCCGAATTTTTGAGTTTCGATATCTCAGCTCTGGAAGGGGCTAGAGCCTCCATTTTTGCACTCAGGTCTAAGTCTCATGGCCCTCTATCAGAATTTGGGAAGATTGGAGAAACTTAATTTTTCGCCCCAAAAAAAAAAACGTAAGGGGTACCACTGTCGTTTTTTTTTTTCGGGCCGAATTTTTGAGTTTCGATATCTCAGCTCTGGAAGGGGCTAGAGCCTCCATTTTTGCACTCAGGTCTAAGTCTCATGGCCCTCTATCAGAATCCAGAGTTTTGGGAAGATTGGAGAAACGTAATTTTTCGCCCAAAAAAAAAAACGTAAGGGGTACCACTGTCGTTTTTTTTTCGGGCCGAATTTTTGAGTTTCGATATCTCAGCTCTGGAAGGGACTAGAGCCTCCATTTTTGCACTCAGGTCTAAGTCTCATGGCCCTCTACCAGAATTTGGGAAGATTGGAGAAACTTAATTTTTCGCCCAAAAAAAAAAAACGTAAGGGGTACCACTGTCGTTTTTTTTTCGGGCCGAATTTTTGAGTTTCGATATCTCAGCTCTGGAAGGGGCTAGAGCCTCCATTTTTGCACTCAGGTCTAAGTCTCATGGCCCTCTATCAGAATTTGGGAAGATTGGAGAAACTTAATTTTTCGCCCCAAAAAAAAAAACGTAAGGGGTACCACTGTCGTTTTTTTTTTCGGGCCGAATTTTTGAGTTTCGATATCTCAGCTCTGGAAGGGGCTAGAGCCTCCATTTTTGCACTCAGGTCTAAGTCTCATGGCCCTCTATCAGAATTTGGGAAGATTGGAGAAACTTAATTTTTCGCCCCAAAAAAAAAAACGTAAGGGGTACCACTGTCGTTTTTTTTTTTCGGGCCGAATTTTTGAGTTACGATATCTCATTTCTGGAAGGGGCTAGAGCCTCCATTTTTGCACTCAGGTCTAAGTCTCATGGCCCTCTATCAGAATTTGGGAAGATTGGAGAAACTTAATTTTTCGCCCAAAAAAAAAACGTAAGGGGTACCACTGTCGTTTTTTTTTTTCGGGCCGAATTTTTGAGTTTCGATATCTCAGCTCTGGAAGGGGCTAGAGCCTCCATTTTTGCACTCAGGTCTAAGTCTCATGGCCCTCTATCAGAATTTGGGAAAATTGGAGAAACGTAATTTTTCGCCCAAAAAAAAAACGTAAGGGGTACCACTGTCGTTTTTTTTTCGGGCCGAATTTTTGAGTTTCGATATCTCAGCTCTGGAAGGGGCTAGAGCCTCCATTTTTGCACTCAGGTCTAAGTCTCATGGCTCTCTATCAGAATCCAGAGTTTTGGGAAGATTGGAGAAACTTAATTTTTCGCCCCAAAAAAAAAAAACGTAAGGGGTACCACTGTCGTTTTTTTTTCGGGCCGAATTTTTGAGTTTCGATATCTCAGCTCTGGAAGGGGCTAGAGCCTCCATTTTTGCACACAGGTCTAAGTCTCATGGCCCTCTATCAGAATTTGGGAAGATTGGAGAAACTTAATTTTTCGCCCCCCCCAAAAAAACGTAAGGGGTACCATTGTCCTTTTTTTTTTCGGGCCGAATTTTTGAGTTTCGATATCTCAGCTCTGGAAGGGGCTAGAGCCTCCATTTTTGCACTCAGGTCTAAGCCTCATGGCCCTCTATCAGAATTTGGGAAGATTGGAGAAACTTAATTTTTCGCCCAAAAAAAACCCATAAGGGGTACCACTGTCGTTTTTTTTTCGGGCCGAATTTTTTAGTTTCGATATCTCAGCTCTGGAAGGGGCTAGAGCCTCCATTTTTGCACTCAGTTTTAAGTCTCATGGCCCTCTATCAGAATTTGGGAAGATTGGAGAAACTAAATTTTTCGCCCCCCCAAAAAAACGTAAGGGGTACCACTGTCGTTTTTTTTTTTCGGGCCGAATTTTTGAGTTTCGATATCTCAGCTCTGGAAGGGGCTAGAGCCTCCATTTTTGCACTCAGGTCTAAGTCTCATGGCCCTCTATCAGAATTTGGGGAGATTGGAGAAACTTAATTTTTCGCCCCCCAAAAAAAAAAACGTAAGGGTTTTTTCCATTCCAACCATTCCAACCATTTCAGAATGGTGTGAAAAGGGAAAACACATCCAGTATGTTGATGGTAGAGGTCAGAGGACAATGGGCCGACTGATTCAAGCTGATAGAAGAGCAACTTTGACTGAAATAACCACTCGTTACAACCGAGGTATTCAGCAAAGCATTTGTGAAGCCACAACACGCACAACCTTGAGGTGGATGGCCTACAACAGCAGAAGTCCTCACAGTGCAAATTGGAAAAAGAGGCTACAATTTGCAAGAACTCACCAAAATTGGACAGTTGAAGACTGGAAAAATGTTGCCTGGTCTGATGAGTCTCTATTTCTGTTGAGACATTCAGATGGTAGAGTCAGAATTTGGCGTAAATAGAATGAGAACATGGATCCGCCATGCCTTGTTACCACTGTGCAGGCTGGTGGTGGTGGTGTAATGATGTGGGGGATGTTTTCTTGGCACACTTTAGGCCCCTTAGTGCCAATTGGGCATCGTTAAAATGCCACAGCCTACCTGAGCATTGTTTCTGACCATGTCCATCCCTTTATGGCCACCATGTACCCATCCTCCGATGGCTACTTTCAGCAGGATAATGCACCATGTCACTCGAATCATTTCAAATTGGTTTCTTGAACATGACAACGAGTTCACTGTACTAAAATGGCCCCACAGTCACCAGATCTCAACCCAATAGAGCATCTTTGGGATGTGGTGGAATGGGAGCTTCGTGCCCTGGATGTGCATCCCACAAATCTCCATCAACTGCAAGATGCTATCCTATCAATATGGGCCAACATTTCTAAAGAATACTTTCAGCACCTTGTTGAATCAATGCCACGTAAAATTAAGGCAGTTCTGAAGGCGAAAGGGGGTCAAACACAGTATTAGTATGGTGTTCCTAATAATCCTTTAGGTGAGTGTGTATATATACACATATAACTGTGTATAGAATACATACATGTGTAACATTAGAAAAAAATATATACAGTGTATATTCGTATGCAATGCAAAAAAAAAAATCTAAAGAAAGAAAAAGTTTTATTTGCACATGACTTTCAGGCACTAACAGCTCTGTTGTTCATGTTCTATTCTGGATTCAGGCTACAGTTTATGTGTCCATTCATAACATTTGGTCCATCCAATCAGAACTCAATATCCCAGCCAGACTCTTCATCAGGGGGCGGCTCATCTGTGTCCTCAGAGAAACAGTCGAAATTACTTGTGTCCAAAGGCCCATCCACCTGCAGCAAACAAACAGTATAGGTTTATTTAGGATTATGTGGGATAGTTGAATTTGAATATTTTTGAGGTTGACTCAACTAAAAGAAATTAGGAGTGTTGACATCCATTCTGACCGTGTATTTTGGGTATCCCTCCAAGTTAGTGTTTAAATAAATAAAGTCCATTAAAATGATTTGGCTAAAGAATCTCTTACATTTGGTATAAATGGAGGAGCCAAGGTTCCTTCCCGAATACCATCCCAGTTAAACCCCTCAAACCATCTGCAAGAGAGATCAAATCACCGCCCCAATATCATGACTAATTTAGTCTTAAAATAAATGCAGTATTGTGTAAATGTAGCGACAAAGTCAGAGCATGTCATCTATACTTGTGTTTCTGGATGTCCTTCACGCCGTTCTTCTGGTTGCCGAGTCTCTCAGATGGATTGTCCCTGTCAGGATAAACACATATGCAAACATGACAAGGCTGTTTTTTTTTAATCTATTAAGCAGTGTTAATTTCGTCAACATCATAATAAGGCCGTTCCACTGAGAAAACGATAACGTTAAGTGCACCAGAATAAAATATAATATTCAGAATTAAATAGTTGTAGCTGACAAATTCAGTTAAATCACTACTTTTTCAAAAAGTGAATCGCTACTTTTTCAAAATTTAATCAGTACTTTTTTGAAAAGAATCAATACTTAAAAAAATTGCTAATTTTTCAAAAAAGAATCGATACTTTTTCAAAAATGAATCGCCACTCTTTTAAAATGAATCGCTACTTTTTTCTAAAAAAAATTGGTATTTTTTTCAAGAAGAATCGCTACTTTTTAAAATAAAATCAACAAATGAATAACAATAATAATGTGTTAAATAACACTGTAGTAGACATGTAATAACACTGTAATAAACATGTAATTACATTGTATTAAACCTGCAGTCCGTAGCTTATTTTAGGTTAAAAATGATCCAAAATCGAAAACAAGGATACATATAGGAAGGACATTATATGTAGTCACGCAATGCTTGCTGACGTTGTTAACATTAACAATTTGAGAACAAAGTATTATTTGTACGGTTTTGCGTAATATGATAACTTATAAGCAATTGTTAAATTTAATCAGCGCAATTTACTGCAATGTCAGAACCAGAGGAAAACTGGATATTTCTTACTTGTTCAGATAACATTTTCCAGGGAAAATTCTTATGTTGGTCATACATCTAAAAAGAATAATCTTTGATTCTGAATGCCAGTATCCACACCGGTGCGGCGACTGACAGCTGCACACTCTCCTCAAACACTGAGTTTATCCGCACGGTGCTGTGTCGAGGGTCTTGAAGTACAACTCACGTAAAGTTGATAATTCCGCAAATGACTTCAATTGCAGATTTCGAACAGAGATGGCGACAAAGAGGAAAAATGCTGGACTGCAACTTTAAAAGTATAATTACATTGTAAAAAATTTATAAAACTGTAACAAATTCAAAATTACATTTTTAAACTACTTTTTCCAAAAAGAATCGCTACTTTTTCCTAAAGGAATCGCGACTTTTTCAATAAGAATCATTACTTTCTGAAAAGGAATCTTTACTTTATTCAAGAAGAATCGCTACTTTTTCCTAAAAGAATCGTTATTTTCTGAAAAGGAATCACTACTTTTTTCAAGAAGAATCACTACTTTTTCCTAAAAGAATCGCTACTGTTTCCAAAAAGAATTGCAACTTTTTTCAAAAAGAATCGCTACTTTTTCCTAAAAGAATTGTTACTTTCTGAAAAGGAATTGCTACTTTTTTCAAGAAGAATCACTACTTTTTCCTAAAACAATCGCTCCTTTTTCCTAGAGGAATCGCTCCTTTTTTCAAAAAGAATCGCTACTTTTTTCAAAAAGTATCGCTACTTTTTCCTAAAAGAATCGGTACTTTTTTCAAAAGGAATCGCTACTTTTTCCTAAAAGAATCATTATTTTATGAAAAAGAACCGCTACTTTTTCCTAAAAAGAATCGTTACTTTCTGAAAAGGAATGGCTACTTTTTTCAAGAAGAAACGCTACTTTTTCCTAAAAGAATCGGTACTTTTTTCAAAAGGAATCGCTACTTTTTTTTCCAAAAGGAATCGCTACTTTATCCAAAAAGAATTGGTACTTTTTCCAAAAAGACTCGCTACTTTTTCAAAAAGAGTCGCTACTTACTAAGAGAGTATAGATATAGTGCCCATAAATGCTGTATATTTAGGCACCTCCCTTGGCTTTTAAACACAGGCTTTTTGAATAAACATGCTCACTCCATTTCTGTACCTGCACAGTCTCTTGATTAAGTTCGCAGCACTCTTTGTGATTTTCTTGGGAAACTCCACCATATCGATTCCTCGAAGAATAATGTTATAAGTCTTCATGGGATCTGACCCTGAGAAAGGTGGGCTTGGATGGAAAGAGAAAAATGGTGTTGAATGTTAATAATTAGTAGAGGCAGAGTGTGAATTTCACTTCCTGAGATTCTTGGAACAGAAAACTTTAAACTGCTTAGTGGTTAATAATGTCATTAGTAAATCGCCAACCTTCCACTCAGCAGCTCAAAGATGAGGATTCCAAGAGACCAGCAGTCGGCTGACAAGTCATGACCTTTATTTAGGATGATCTCAGGGGCCACGTACTCTGGAGTTCCACAAAATGTCCACGTCTTCATCCCCAAGCCAATTTTTTTAGCAAAACCAAAGTCTGTCTAAAAAACAATGACTATTCTTTGCTTTTTGAATATTTTGTTTGGTAAATGTACACAACACTTGACTGAATTTTTGTTTCTAATATGCAAAGAAATCGAAGGATATACACTTAAAATTAGCTTAACATAATGTTTACATCTAAATACATTTCTTTACAAAGTAAACATTTTTGTTCAAAAACCTTTATTTTAAAATGGATCACACATGTTATTAACAGAGTTCAAAAATAGAACTTCTGGTTACAACCTTCAGATCATGTTCAGTGTTGTTATTGTTAAAGTGCCCACATTATGCTTTTTTGGATATTACCATTCATGTAGCGTGTATATAATATTACTACATGTCACACACAATCACAACAGATTGGAACATCTGACCAATCAGAGCAGAGAAGACCACTCACAACAGACTGGGTCGTCTGACCAATCAGAGCAGAGTAGACCAATCACAACAGACTGGGTCGTCTGACCAATCAGAGCAGAGTAGGCTAATCACAACAGACTGGGTCATCTGACCAATCAGAGTAGAGTAGGCTATTCACAACAGTCTGGGTCATCTGACCAATCACCTCGCTGCAGCCTGTAGCACGATGACGTAGCTGGATGGTTCAATACGTGTTGGACCCTGTAACGCGCGCATGCGCACTAGTCAAGTCAAGTCATCTTGATTTATATATCGCTTTTAACAATTTAGATTGTTTCAAAGCAGCTTTAATTTAATGTAACAGATTGTTTTTGCTTTATAGCGGTTCATGAATAATGTTATTTTACAGCTAGTTAGTTTTGATTCTGTCGAAATGATAATTTGTTATTAAATTAGGGGATGACACCGTTCTCTCTAAACAGACTTTAAACGCGATCCTGTGATAAACGCTGATGGCACATGCACATTAATAATTCATAGGCCTAGTTAGTGTAGAGAGTTGGTGAACAATCGTTGATCTTCCAAGAATACATTTAAATATGGTCACGAGCGAAACTCAGAGCTTTCAGAATAAAACTTTTTTTTTTTTTAATAATTGCGACTTTTTCCTTACAATTGCGAGTATACTTTTCGCATACTGACTTTATTTCTCAGAATTGTGAGATATAAAGTCAAAATTGCGTGAAATAAAGCCTCAATCGCATGTTATAAAGACATAATTGCTTGAAATAAAGCCTCAATCGCATGTCATAAAGACATTATTGCTTGAAATAAAGCCTCAATAGCATGTTATAAAGACAGAATTAGGTGAAATAAAGCCTCAATCGCATGTTATAAAGACATAATTGCGTGAAATAAAGCCTCAATCGCATGTTATAAAGACAGAATTAGGTGAAATAAAGCCTCAATCGCATCTTATAAAGACAGAATTAGGTGAAATAAAGCCTCAATCGCATGTTATAAGGACAGAATTAGGTGAAATAAAGCCTCAATCGCATGTTATAAGGACAGAATTGCGTGAAATAAAGTCGCAATTGTGTACTATAAAGTCAGAATTCTGACCTTTTTTCTCGCAATTCTGAATGTATAACATAAATGCGAGTTTACAAGAATTATTTTCCCCATGCTGTTATTATTTTAGCATTTTCCTTACTTATTCATCAATAATTACTTATAATTATTTAACAGTATTATACTACACAGTTTGAACATCATCTCAGTACAATATTGAGCTTACATATCACTTAAAACCAATGCATTCGAATTATAATCAGAGATCGGCACTGCGCATGCGTAAATGACGTCACCAAAACACACATCCATCCACTACGTATTGGACCGTCCAGCTACGTCATCGTGCTACAGGCTGCAGCGAGGACCTCTTGATCAGAACAGGCTCTGGGAAAGGAGGGGTTTAAAGAGACCAAATCCTTTTTCAATCTGTTCCAGACACTGTGAGAAAAGAGCTGATGCTGCGATTTTTAAAGATTAAAAAACTTTTTTTTTAAAAATAATGATTGAAATTCAAGTGTTTTTGACCTTGGATTACTGTAAACTATGTAGGGGACATCCCAAACAAAAGGAACCTTTAAAATAGCATAACAGGGGCACTTTATTCTAAATCATTTCTGGTAATTAAAACAAAGCTAAATTTCAAAATATGAATACATACTCTAATATTATATAATACAAAAATAACACTTTTTTTTACCAGCTTGGCATATCCACGGTGGTCCAATATGATGTTCTCAGGCTTCAGGTCTCTGTAGATGATGCCACGGCAGTGGAGAAAAGCTAGAGCTTCCACCACACATCCAGTGTAGAAGCGTGTGGTGCTGTCATCAAACAACCCCCTGAAACAGTCCCAGAACTTCCAGTCAGTTACTCAGCCCATTCAGATGAGCATGACAAAACACGGAGAGGGTTCTTGATACCTGTCTCTCAGCAGAGTCCACAGCTCTCCACCCAAACACGCTTCCAATAACATGTACAAGAATTTAGAATCTCTGAATGTCCGATACAGTCTGAAGCATAAAACCAGTATGGGCTTATTATCGCATGATTTTCATAGAATGTAAAGAATCAATACTTTAAGAGAAAATACTTAAAATAGTCATGAGTTTAATTGTGCATAACTCATGAAATTGTACTGCATTACACAATAAACAGTTACATCAATCATATCATGTGATTAAGTTATCATGGGGAGAGTACCTGACAGTAAAAGGACTGTGGGCTTCCATCATGATGCGTCTCTCAGACAGGATGTGTCCCTGTTGACTCGTGTCCAGGATGTGACGCTTTTTCAGGACCTTCATGGCAAAGGAGCGACTGTGATCATTCTTCAGCTGCACCTGTAAAGAGTCAATATAAACATGCTCTCAAAAACTCCTAATCATTTCTGAAGTAACATCTACCTGCAGCTTTCATGATCTGAAGCGTATCATACCAGCTGCACCCGACTGAATCCACCCACCCCCAGCGTACAGATCACACTGATGTCACTGAGAGACATCTTCGAGAAGAACGCGGCTTCTGCCTCTAACCTACGAGAAATATCAGTTTTTCTTATTACCCAGAATGCTTCTCATTTCTGAACAATGGATTTGAAGGAGCTCATCGCGCACTTACTTGGCCTTCACCTCTTCGCTCTCGTACATTTTATCGCTCATATTGTCCAGTCCACCGATTAACTGCTTGAAAGACCTGTTAGAATTTAGAGTTTAAAAGCAGTCAGCACATATGACAAGATGGAGAAATTATGTTATTAGTTTACTAACTGTTCTGATACTGTGATTGCACAGGTTCTGATTTTGACTGATGATGGTTGTGATACACCATTTCTCCTCTGGCTTTTACCATGGCAATGGAAGTAATCATTAGGGCATCAAGATGGGTAGTAGGAGGAGAGCGCTTGGCTTCTGGGATGCGACTACTACCACCAATCAGAGCATACATGGATGACATGACAATCATGACTACAACAGTAGCCTGCACTAACTGAATGGGCAGGAATGCAATTTAAGCCCTCTAAATCAAGGAGTATCTCGATAGTTAAAGGAAAGGTAGTAGATAAAACATTCTTCATTAATGGTGAGGCAATACCAACAGTTTCTGAGAAGCCAGTGAAGAGTCTTGGGAGATGGTACGATGGGGATCTAAAGGACACAGTTCAAGTGGGAGAAGTTAGACGACAAGCAGTGGAAGGGTTGAAAAGCATAAACAGCTGTGCTCTACCAGGCAAGCTAAAGCTCTGGTGCTTTCAGTTCGGTCTACTGCCGAGGTTGCTGTGGCCACTGACTGTGTACGATGTTTCTTTGACAACAGTGGATAAGCTGGAAGCGTTAATAAGTTCATACATCAGGAAATGGATGGGAGTTCCACGTTGCCTCAGCAGAATGTTGGAATATTGCAGCTGCCAGTCTCTGCTTTAACTGAGGAGTTTAAGTGTGCCAAGGTCAAGCTGGAAATGACCTTAGTAGAGTCACGCGACAAATGTGTAAGGGAGGCAGCCCCTGTATTAAAAACTGGTAGGAAGTGGTCAGCAAAGAAATCTGTAGTAGAGGCAAAGGCTGCCCTTCAAATTGGGGATATCGTGGGACAGGTACAGCAGGGAAGAGGGGGTTTGGGGCTCAGTTTAGCTCCTCGTAAATGGCACAAGGCAGGCCGAGCTCAAAGGAGGAAGCTGGTAGTCAACGAGGTGCGAAAGCAGGAGGAGAGGTTGAGGTGTATAAAGGCCATTTCCCAGGCCAAGCAGGGAGAGTGGATGAGATGGGAGAGTGTGGAACAACGCAAGGCTGGCAAGTCCTTTGGTCAATGGAAGAGAGTAGGATCAGTTTGCTTATTTGGTCAACATATGATGTTCTCCCATCACTGCAGAACCTAAACCTCTGGTTAGGAGAGGATCCCTCTTGTCCTTTGTGTTCATCACCCACCACACTAAGGCACATTTTGACAGGATGTAAGGTGGCTCTTAGCCAAGGTCGGTTTACTTGGCGCCATTACCAAGTACTGCAATGTTTGGCTTTAGTATTGGAAGGCAAACGTAGTATGACCAATAAGTTGTCGCCTGCAAAACATTACATGCAGAAGACAATATTACTCCGCCCAGGCGAGCAACCACCAAGAAAAGGTGTTAACACCAATTCTCGCCCAGGACAACTGGAAGCTGCTAGGGACTGGAAGATGCTGGGTGATCTTGATCAACGACTTATTTTTCCACCCAAGATTGCTACCACTAACTTACAACCAGATATTGTTTTGTGGTCTGGATCAGCACGCATTGTTCAGCTGAAAGAGCTAACAGTGCCATGGGAGGATGTGGTAGATGAAGCATTATGAGAGGAAGAAATTGCGGTATGCTCAACTGGCCACTGAAGCAGAACAGCAAAGATGGAGAGTCCAGGTTTATCCAGTGGAAGTGGGTTGTCGAGTTTTTGTGGCACACTCTACAACCCGGTTCCTCAGAAACGTCGGATTCAGTGGCCAAGAGTTGCGTCACACAGTAAAGAATTTATCTGAAGTAGCAGAAAGGAGCAGCAGCTGGCTGTGGTTGAGATGGAAAGATTCTAGCTGGCTTAGGGTGACCAACTGTCCTGTTTTCCCTGGACATGTCCTGTTTTCATATAACAATATAACAATTTTCTATCCATACAGAGGAGGCATAACCTACTTTAAATGTATTGAAATTAATAAGGCATCTTTGAGTAAACTTCGAGGATCATTTGAGTTGGCCCATGTGTTTGCTGGGCCGAGTGTCCTGGTTTTTGGTAATCAAAATATGGTCACCCTAAGCTGGCTGTGTACAGGTCGCCACACTACAGTTTCATAGAATTCTTGAAAACGTGAAGAGTCTGTTTGTTTATTTGTATACGTTCCTGTGGATATTGCGTGAATGACGGGTGGCTGGGCAGATATTGTGTTTTGCGGTAGGTGGTATGCCATACGGAACCGTTGCCACTGAAACTGCATATTAACACACTAGTGGGGCTCGACAGCCTTAGTCAAACGGGTTGGCGCGTATGGTTGAGTTGCGAAGAGATTGTGAGATTGTGGTTAGGTCTCAGCAGCAGGAGGAATGTAAAGGTCAGTAAGCTGAGTTGAGTGGGCGATGGAGGTGGGTGACTCTGGGACGCCAGAGTCACTGTCGAGCCCTCTTGAGGTTTCGTGGGCTAGTCGACGAAACACTGAGGACGGAAGGTGCCCACTTGAAGACCCTTAGAGATGTCCCGTACTCGGCTCAATCCAGACGGTTGTCGTGTTGGTCCACTAGGGAGACCACACTGTAGTTGCGGCTGTCGTGTGTTCTGACGCGGCAGGTACACTGCAGCCGTTAACGCCGGACAGAAGAGGAGTCACACTACCATATGGAAAGAAGCGTAAATGGATGGAGAAGCATAGTTTACTGTAAAGCTTCATCTTAGTTTTGCTTACCTTGGCGAAAGCCAAGTATAAATCAGCATGAAGTTTTAACATCTACTCTCGTGTAATGGAAATAATTACTATTAATTTAGATGGTTATGATTTTGATTGTGATGGTTGTGATATTGATTATCATAGTTACGACTTTTGATTAAATGTGATTATTTTGATTGAGATATTGGTTGTGTGATGGTTATGATTTTTTTTTTTTTTTGGGGGGGGGGGGGGTGATATTGATTGTGATGTTAAGATTTTGATTGTGATGGTTGTGATATTGATTGATTGGGATGGTTGTGATATTGATCGTAATATTAATGATTTTGAATAATTAAGATATTATGACGTTATGCTGCTTTTGAATGGTGAATGTCACTGTTCTGGAAGCTGCTCACTCTCTGTCCACAACCAGACATGTCACATCTCCAACAGCGGTTACATTTGCTGTACGCACATCTTCCCTGGGAAGAGAAATGAAGAATGCAAAAGGTTATTTTTAAATCTTAACCACAACAGTTGAGACTTATGACCTTAAATGTTCCTCACTGACCCTTTGAGAGCCTGTTCTCCAAACCAATCCCCTCTAGACAGTGTGGACAGGAACACTGGCTCCTCATTGGCTGATTTCTGCTGGGTGACCCTCACCTGTGGGCCAAAACAGCCACAATTCATAATAAATGATCTGTTCTATCATCCAGAAGAAAAGCCCAGAAAGGCTCTTTACTCACCTGCCCCTCACTGATGATGAAGAATGTGTCTCCAGTGGCACCCTGACGAATGATGTATTCACCATCACTGTAGTGAGTCTGAGGAGTAAAGAGAGGGGGAGAACAAAACAATATGGTCACATAAATCAATTTGGCATTGTTTTCAGATTTAACATGTAGAAATCAAAACACCTCACCTCTTCGAGAACATCTGCTACTTTACTAAGCACATCTTCAGTGAGAGTCTTGAAGGAGGGCACACTGACAACACAATACAATTGACAGCATTACCAGAACCAATCTTGAACACTGTCAAAAGTCTGATTTTGGTTTGAAATGTTGAATTTGATTTGATGCAAAATTGTGTTACCTCCTCAAGAACTCCATGTAGTTTGAATGCTTGAGAAGGCCGGTTCTCATCATGATGGTTTGAAAACCCTGTCGGTCTATGGCCCATAGTTTGATATCAGTCAGGGCTGAGAGGAAAGTAGATGACAATGGTGAGGAAGGAGGAAACTATTCCTGTATTTTATTTCTAATGAAGTATTTACATGCAAATAATTGCTATACTACTAGATTCCAAATTCCAGACCATTTAGTTTCCTAAACTGTCCTTTACAGTAAAGTCAAAAAACCTCCAAAAATAATAAATAAAATTATTACTTGTATGTATGTATATATATATTAAGGATTATTAGGAACACCATATTAATACTGTGTTTGACCCCCTTTCGCCTTCAGAACTGCCTTAATTCTACATGGCATTGACTCAACAAGGTGCTGAAAAGCATTCTTTAGAAATGGTGGCCCATATTGATAGGATAGCATCTTGCAGTTGATGGAGATGTGTGGGATGCACATTTAGGGCATGAAGCTCCCGTTCCTCCACATCCCAAAGATGCTCAATTGGGTTGAGATCTGGTGACTGTGGGGGCCATTGTAGTACAGTGAACTCATTGTCATGTTCAAGAAACCAATTTGAAATGATTCGAGCTTTGTGACATGGTGCATTATCCTGCTGAAAGTAGCCATCAGAGGATGGGTACATGGTGGCCATAAAGGGATGGACATGGTCAGAAACAATGCTCGGGCAGGCTGTGGCATTTAAACCATGGCCAATTGGCTCTAAGGGGCCTAAAGTGTGCCAAGTAAACATAAACAAACCATTACACCACCACCACCAGCCTGCACACACAACTCTGGGCACAATCTCTTCACCTAAACACTTTTGTTCTGTACTTCCTCTCAATGTGACCAACAGCTGCATTGAGAGCTCTTCAAGTCCCACTCGATGTAATTATTCTGCCAGTGCACCCCACACAAACACTTTCACCTACTGTTAATAGTCTCTCTAAACACCAAAAAACTCTCAAGTCAATTTCATGTAGAATGTTTGAAGCATTGAGAGACATTTTATTAACACCTGCAAAACCAATATATACATTCCCGAATACAACACACTCATATATCCCAAAAGGTTATTTGATGGCATAATTGTATGAAGGATTATCCCTGCTTTATCTTTCAAAGTTATTCTTCCATGACGTGAATGACTAACCCCATTAAATGTTCCAATTTTACCGTATGCAGTACGATTTTTAACATTTCCTTCAAATTTCCAAGGCTTTAATTATACATCATTGATTCGAAATGGAAAGTAAACATTTGAATTGAGATGAGATGTTTACTGAATGCCCCCTCCCCACTGACCACCAATCGCAACTTGCAGACACCTATTTAAATTTTTAGCTCAACTGTTACAGAATAGAATGCACAGGATTGAGGGATATCAAAGTCAATGAAGGATACATCTATCTGCCTTCAAAAAACGATCGGATGAACGTATCTCAAGAGACAGGACGTGACACGATCATTGGATTCGGACATGCCTTGTTGCCTTCCTAGCTCTGTACGCTACCTGCATAGGCAGCATTTTTCAGCTTTCGGACGCAGCCTAAGAGATAAGGAAACTTTTTTTTTTCCATGATAGACCGCTTAAATGACTCAATCTGGCATGTATTCAAAAAATTTCAATGACTGCTAATCAACTTTGGTGGAAGTAAAGTAGAGACCTCCTTAGATTTTAGATGGTTAGATTTAGAAAGTCCTTTAGACTTTAAGAAGGTGTTTTCATTTCATAAAGACCTTCACATCATTCTATGTTGCACTACAGTAATTGTCAGGTGCTGATGTCAGATGTACCTTGAAAATCGATCTAACCTCTGACCCCAAAACATTCACAAAAATGGAAAGAAAAATGAAAGATTATAAAAGACTGATGGTGTGCAAAGCAGACAATGAGCACACCGAGCTTTAAGAAATTGTAAAGCTATTCATTTAGCTGACCCTGAACAGCAGACACCATCTGCCATCAACACAAAAGAAAGACGTGACAAAACGCAACTATAAAGTCTGACAGCATGCTGTCTGAAATGTTCAAACATTGCAAATCAGTGAATATATTGTTTCACATTCTATCTTAAACACTTGTAGTATGCATTATATACTCCACATTATGTTGCATGCATTGATTTGGTTATGAACATGTCTAAAGTTGAGAAACATTTTTCTTAATATTGTTATCTAGCCTAATTAAAGGAACACTATGGAAAATATTTGTTCAAAAATTTAAATAATTAACCAATAAATCATCAATCTTCCCAAAAATGCATTTTTTGTCTTACTCTGATTCCCTTTGGTAAGCATATTATAAATGTTTATATTTAAGACCTACCAGGGGAAATTGTGTACATACGCCACTCGCCTGTGGTATGTCGTCATGTCTTTAAATATTGAAAAGTTGCTTTGGCTACTTTGACGCATGTGGGAATGGCATAGGTTAGTTGTCATAATGAGTGACACGAAGCACGCTAAATCTCAGTCTTTCTGGAAATCACCTGTTTTAAACAAACCCGAACACAGAGAGTCTGCAGGCAAAAAGAGAATGTGACAGGGCTCGTAATAAAACAAGAATCAACATTAACTTAGCTTTCAGAGATGGAGAGAACTGAGTGATTTGAAATGTCGTAAAAGCGATTTGGAGATGCCGTTCTTATTGCTCATGATGTTATTGAACAGATAAATTGTCATATGTAGCTCTCTAATAGAGTTCACTGTAAAGCATTACCTACTGTGAAGGCTCATCTGCCCAGTCACTTTTTCTTCCAAAAAGAAAAGTTACATAGTGTAAATCCATTTAAGTTGTACTAATATTTGGGCTGTAAAGAGAAAGAAAGCAAATTTGTAGTACTATTTGTTCCAATCCCGCAAATCTGGTCCGGGTTCACAGGTGAGATTGTTACAGAGAGATCTCTGCATGAACAGGGACAGCCAAAGGCCCAATTTTAATTGCATTTTTATTATTGTGATTAAATAGAAACCACCTGAGTCAACTCATTTCACCCCAATCCATCACACTAAACAGTTGTGTCATAAAAAGGGCAAAGGATAAGGTGAGGGTATATTAGAATAACCATATGGCCAAACATCCCAGCAATTACACACTGACAATACCTCCATGTTCACTCCACAGGAGAGAGCCGTTTGTAGGGCTGAACTCAATCTCAGAAGCCCTGGCAGTTTGTCTATAGCCCAAAGCCCTGACAGATGAACAGGAATTCAGACTCAAGACTACAAACTGTGGATTCGTGATCTTATGAGTTCAGGTTTATACATTTTGTGTTTATCAGAATTTGAGAGACAAAGAAAGAATGATACATTTCTTATCTTATTACTGTTAACATTTCTAAATTTTAATTATTTAATTATTGTGTGATTGTACGTTCCAATTTCATTGAAAGTTAACTTAAAGGGTTAGTTCACCCAAAAATGAAACTTAAGTCATTAATTACTCACCCCCATGCTGTACCAACCCCGTAAGACCTTCGTTCATCTTCGGAACACAAATAAAGATATTTTTGATTGAATCTGAGAGCTAGATCAGTCCTACATAGACTGCCTAAGGGACTGCATCTTGACGGCCCATAAAGTCATTGAAGAAAAGGTTTAAATATTCCATGTGCCTACAGCGGCTCAATTATAAGTTTATCAAGCGACGAGACTACTTTTTGTGCGAAAAAAACATAAATAACGACTTTATTCCACTATTCCATTACTTCCTTATGGGCGCGAGAACTGAGACGAGGACGTTCTCATTCGTCTACTTCTTGTTACCGGCTGCTCACCGCTTAGGAGTTTTACCGCCACCTACCGTATAAAATGATGATCCATATATAAGGCGCTCCGGATTATAAGGAACACTGTCGTTTTTTGAGAAAATTAAAGGCTTTTAAGTGCACCTTATAGTGCGGAAAATACGCAAATTGAAAAGCGTATGTACAGCGCGCATCTTCCTCTGCTTGTAAACAGAAAGTTAGTTTGCGCTTCCAGCTATATCAGCACATCATCTTATACGGTAGGGGGCGGTAAAACTCCTAAGCGGTGAGCAGCCGGTAACAAGAAGTAGACGAATGAGAACGTCCTCGTCTCAGTTCTCGCGCATGCGCCCATAAGGAAGTAATGGAATAGTGGAATAAAGTCGTTATTTATGTTTTTTTCGCACAAAAAGTAGTCTCGCCGCTTGATAAACTTATAATTGAGCCGCTGTAGGCACATGGAATATTTAAACCTTTTCTTTAATGACTTTACGGGCTGTCAAGAGCCAGTCCCTTAGGCAGTCTATCTAGGACTGATCTAGCTCTCAGATTCAATCAAAAATATCTTTATTTGTGTTCCGAAGATGAACGAAGGTCTTACGGGGTTGGTACAGCATGGGGGTGAGTAATTAATGACTTAATTTTCATTTTTGGGTGAACTAACCCTTTAACTTTAAACTAAACCAATTTAAGTAAAGTTACGTAAATTAATTTGAATATTTTTATTAATTATTCTTATTTACTCCATTTGCTCTGTTACTACTTTTTATTATTTTATATTACTTTAATTACTTTATCTTATGCTTAATTTGTTTTATTATATGCCAAGCAAACATGTAGTTTGCGAGTAGTTGGCTAATAAAGCAAACCAAATTAAAACTCAACTGAATCGAAAGAAATACAGAACATGTAGGAAACATTAAACAATGCCCTTCAGTACCCGGTGGAACAACTATTTTGTTCTGAAATCCACAGACGGAGTGAAGCTCACCCGTGACGGTGGCCGTCCGCGTGCAGTTGTAGAGTATCGCGAGCTCGCCGAATACCTTCCCCGGCTCGATGGTGCACAGCTTCTGCCCTCCTTTAGTAACCTCCACCAACCCCTCTGCACAGAGCACATACAAACAAAACCAACAACCTTGAGTCTGTGAACGACATCAATGTGTGTAGGAGAACCGTTAAAAGACTTTCAAATAGCAAGGATGCATTAAATTCTTGAAAAGTGAGGTTCTATTTTACATAAAGTTCTGTTGAGATTTCTATTCATCAAATAATTCTGGAAATAAATGTATCATGGTTTCCACAAAAATATTAAACAATAATAAGGAGCGAGCAGTGAATCAGCATTAGAATGATGTGATGTGACACTGAAGACTGGAGTAATGATGCTAAAAAAAAAACACAGGAATAAATTACATTTGAAAACATTAAAATAGAGGTAAAATGCTACTTCAAATTGTAATAATCTTTCAAAATATTACAGTTGTTGTTTGCTAATCAAATGAATGCAGTCTTAGTGACCACAAGAGACTTTCTATTAAAATCATTTAAATCTTTCCAAAAGATTTTTTAAAGGTGGTGTGTGTTAAACGACATGAGGTTGTGGAAATGATTTGTTGGAAATTTTTTTTTTTTTTTTTTGCCTGACCTATTCCTTTAACAGTCAGTGCAAAGCCGTGGAATAATAGGACCCATCATGTGAAGTGTTTTCTTTGTGCAGAGCATCACTGTCACAAACACATGATGAACAGCCAGCGATTTCAAATGCCCACTTCACAGAGCCAGGCATAAAAACAAAAACACATTGAGTTTTCACTAGTTCTCAAAATAAAGTTTTAATTGCACATACGATAATTTCTTAATACAAGTCGTATCTATGTGGCAGATGCTCCTCACCTTCCAGGACATAGACGGTAGAGCCGTCGTCACCCTCCTGGATGACGCAGCTGCCCTGTGCCAGAGCTGTGGGATTCATGCAATCCATGATGGTGAGGATCTGGCTGGCCTCCAGGTGCTTCATGAAATCATTCTCCAGCAGAGCCCTCTGGATCAACTCTCGAGACCTGGGATGAGCACAGGGTGATGGTTTACCCTGTTACTAAAATATTAAAGAGGTCATATAATGCTCTTGGGGTCTACTAGAGTAGACTTTCATGCTTGAATGCTCAAAAAACTCTAATGTTGTCTTCCCAGTCCGTCAGAAATGCTCAGGGGTGAGTTTCCCGTGCAATGACGCAACTCATGCTTCACTACCATATAGTATGATGCATTGTTGAAGAAATCAACTAAAATTTCCCCGAAACCTTATCGTCGCAAATTTGCCGTTCAACCACGTTGGCTAATCATGTCACGCAGGTGGTGGAGCAATAAACTTCTTTTAATAAATCTGTTTTTTGAATCTGAGAATGAATTAATGCTAGATATTTTGTTATAAAAAACACTCACCAAAAGGATTATTAGGAACACCTGTTTCTCATTAATGCAATTATCTAATCAACCAATCACATAGCAGTTGCTTCAATGGATTTAGGGGTGTGGTCCTGATCAAGACAATCTCCTGAACTCCAAACTGAATGTCAGAATGGGAAAGAAAGGTGATTTAAGCAATTTTTGAGCGTGGCATGGTTGTTCGTGCCAGACGGGCCGGTCTGAGTATTTCACAATCTGCTCAGTTACTGGGATTTTCACGCACAACCATTTTTAGGGTTTACAAAGAATGGTGTGAAAAGGGAAAAACATCCAGTATGGGGCAGTCCTGTGGGCGAAAATGCCTTTTCGATGCTAGAGGTCAGAGGAGAATGGGCCGACTGATTCAAGCTGATAGAAGAGCAACTTTGACAGAAATAACCACTCGTTACAACCGAGGTATGCAGCAAAAATCCATTCACCGTCACTGTGATCCATACATTCGCCATGTTGTTACTGTGTCACATGACCTGCCAGCATCAGTTGCGTTTCCAAATTTCCATTACCCTTCAAATTGAAATTGCGAATTGAAAATACGCCCAATGGAAACACGTCAATTATGCAAAAACACCAATTTATCGCAAAAACGTTTTTCAGGCATTTCGAAAAAGGACAATTTTGCAAAACAGCAACGGAGAAAGTTTTTCCCACATTTACAGGTCACTGGTATACGTAAAAGTCAATTATTCTTTAAAGATGACGAGGTATGTTTGGACAGAAGAAGAGACAGAATTCTTTATTAAACTCATAAAAGACAAAAGAATTACGGTAATACTGGATTCTAAACAACAAAGAAATGCTACAATTTATCAAGACCTGAAGCAGGAGGGAGACACATAAACCTACCAACATCCGTTGCCATGATTTGAATGACTTATCGCGAGAGGGAAAAATGTTGTTTTAGTCACATAACATTGGTTAATAATGAAAACGCTGTCATTTCGCAATAATTTAGAAAATATCGCAAAAGTTTCTGTAATGGAAATGCGGCTGCAGGCATTCATAAATTCTCTCCCATGGCCTCATGGGATAGTAAAGTGTACATCGAAGTGTCCACTCCAAAATCCTGCCAGAAGTAATAGGTCATCCAGGTACTTTTTGCCAAAAATCTTTCGAATGTACTGTAAGTATTCCGGAAATACTACTCTGTTGGCGTACTGTTTTTCGCATACTTTTCAGACACAGAATTGGTAAACACGCTAACAATGGCATCAGTTTTGCCTTATCAATTCGATAGATTGGGGTGGGAAATACAACGTCTCTTGGACATGGCAACAACACACTACGAACGCACGTATGCCATGAGTGAGAATTATGTAAAGGAGCAATACGTTGACATCCTCGTTCCCGGAGAAACTGCAATGCCTCCATTCAGAGAGTTCAGGGAGTTCAGGGAGTTTCAGGGAGTTCAGAAACAGTGTGCACTGATACAGAGACAACGATGACTTTGTGCTTTAACTTTACAGCCCTTTTAAAATGCTTAAACAGCAACATTACACACTAAGGAAAGTTGAAAATGTATCAAAGTAAAATTGATCCTCTTTATAAGCTGCAGGGTGTTTTTCTGGTGTGTACAGGCTCTAACTCACTCTTCGCTCTTGCTGTAGTTGGTCAGGGTGACATGGGTGAGTTGATTTGGATCCAGCGCCGTGGGTTCGGCTGATATGGCCTGCCGTTTAGTGCGCTGAGGCTCATCTGGGGACGCTGCTCCAATACCAATAAAATAAAATAAAGTGGAACAATAAATAAAATGTAGCATGTGTCTACAGTTAATCACAGTGTACCCAGCTCACCTGTGATGTCTGTGACCCCAGAGGGGTTGTGTGTGACAGGGCCGGTGCGGAGACGGTCCAGCTTGCCCTGTAGTTGTCTGATGAGGTCATCTTTAGCGTCCAGCTCCAGCTCTAGCTCATCGATAAGAGTGTCACGTTGCCGCAGCTCCTCGATCTTGGTCTGCAAGGCAAACTGGAGGTCACGGAGAGTTCCCATCAGCCTGGGAGACTGTCACCGGTGGAGGATCGTGCATCTTTAAATGCAATGAAATCCAAAAACAAAATAAACTACTGTGTTTGCAATGGATGTTTATGATACTTTATTGATGGCAGAAAGAAATGAAGGCATTACAGCAGCTGGGATCATGAGGACAGAGTTGTGGATAAACTATACTGCAAAAAAAGGTTTTATAAGTATTTTTTGTCTTGTTTTCCAGTATACATTTTTAAATTATGATACATGTAGAAGCAACATGACTTAAGATTTTAGTCTTGTTTTCTGATGTGTGTGTGTGTGTGTGTGCTTAAAACAGTAAAAAATATCTGCCAACAGGGTAAGAAAAATAATCTTGTTTTCCCTTTTAACTGTGTTTATTTTTCTGACCCCATTGACAGATATTTGAACTTGTTTTAAGCATAAATGTATCTGTTGTGCATAAACCCACAACAGATACATTTATTAAAAAACATTATTCATCTCAAGGTAGTAGAAGAAAATGTATTTTGGTTTAAGAAGATATTTGAACTGGAAAACAAGACAAAAATGCTAATATAATATAATACAGTATATTGCAGTCTAAACATAAATGTAACAATAGTACAGTAACAGTAGTAAATAAAGTCCATTTTTAAATGTTTAAATACAGTTTGTTTTTATCCTCATTATTAATAATCATATAATTAAAGTAACAATTCAAGTGTAAATTGAACATGCATCTCTTAGTATTGTCTTAAATATTTCTTATAGGCCTATAGTTAATGCCATTACACTTCTTTGTTTGACATTTTCAAAAGACTTTCAGTTTATTTTCAGTTTTAAATAAGTATTTGAATCCCATATTTCCAATAAACCCAATGTATACATGTATTTAAAAAAATAAAATAATTAAATATGAACAACAACACAGAAAAAGATATAGAGGTGAAATGCCAAAACTGTATTTTTACAGTGCCTGTTATAATAACAGTGAATTATGCATAAAAAAATACAACTAACCCTAAACATAACCCTATTCCTAACTCTAATGTTGTTAATTTAATTAGTAGCCTACTTAAATGTATAGTTAAACTGTAACAATATTATATATATAAATATATTTAATTTACATTTCAATATTCAAGCATAAAGGTAAACAGTAGTAACAGCAAAACATCTGAAAAAATTAGAAAGGCTTATTTTTTATTATATTATGGTCCTTGTAAAAATTACTTTACTGTTTACAGTATCAGTATCATTATAATAGAAAAATGGAAAATAATATTTAGCCCTCATTTTTAGGATTTTTGATTTTTCATAAAAGGACAAAATTTAAGCTTTAACGATAGCATGCAATAAAAGAGGTTCCGTTGTGTCTGACTTACCTACAAAAAAGAAGCACGGAGGACTGAACACATCCAGCGCCAGGCTATATACAGCGAGAGAATCGAGTGTGTCTCAAGACCTTGTGAGCTGCCTTACCTAGCCACACTACCTAGACAGCTTTGTTTTGGGCATCATCGACGCGTCCACCCCACCTTACGACCATTTCGTTGGCTATAACATTTGTGATGAAAGTGTGAATATGTTGTAGGTCTGTTACTGACTGAATAAATATAGTAGTTAATGTCTAATGTTTTTCTAATGTAGAATAAATGTAACTGACCTGAGGACTGTTGTTGAGGTAAAATTTAATATGCTACTACTAGCCTACTATTAATATGTTTTCAGTAGAGTGACAGTAGATTTTTCAATAATGAGCTACTTATTTATGTTGTTTATTTCAAGGAGAAATACATTTAACAACTATAATATTATTACAATAATTTAGCAAAATATTACAATTAAATCGCCATTTCACACACATATACTGTAAATATAAATAATAGCTCATCTTCACTTAATGAATTATTTTTGCTACTTTTTCCAAATGTAGGCAATTTTATGTAGGACATAATATTATCAACAATGATATTGATTTTGTCCTAGACGCAGACTTTCAATTTAAATAATAATAAAAACAAAGAAAGTTCTAAACAAAGAGTACAATAATCAGTAAAAAGTATATTAAATACATACGTTTATGTTGATGTGACTGTGATGTAAATCCAAATCGAATGTAATTTTATGAAATTAAGGGTAGGTTTTGTCGAAACTTGACGAAAATGCCGCTTTCAATCTAAACCATAACAAAACATGTCAACATGGCGACTTGCATGAGTGAAAACGGTTCAGAAAGAAAACTTGAATTGTATCCTTTTATTGCTGCTTCTAAATGTCCAAAACATCACTAGTCCAACTTTTCTTCTATATCGCAAGATTTATTCCGACTTATTCAACTCTTACCTGCTTGCACGGCGGGGTTTGATCAGACACCATGTGCAGCAGCCGCCTAATAACACAGTAGAGCTGTAAATCATGCTTAAGAAATATTTCCAAGTTCTGATTTCTTAAACTCTACAAAACATCAGCTTTTTACAGGTCCCTTTCCCGTCTGAGAGAGAGGCAATTATTGCCCTGCAGTCTTTATCTCCTGATCCTGAGCCCAGGAAAGGAGGGATCAGTAAAAATCTGGATGTTTTAGGACAAACACTGTCTGTGTGAGTAACACCCAATCAACGATCACCTAAAAACCTATCATTCAAAATAGTTGTCCTAATTTACATTTAGGTCGACATTTTCCTTCACTGACCCAGTTACCTAGTCTTTTTTATTTAAAGCACCAGCCTATCTATTTGTGATACATTACATTCACATTAAATTAAGATCTATGTACCCGTGGTTGTTGAAATACACAAAACTAAACATGATTTTTCTTCATGCCTTTATAGGAGATGGACTGCAGATGAAGCACGTATTCTTCGTGTCTCTGTAAGTTCGTTTTTGGACCATTTGTCTCTAGTGATGGAAACCATGGATGCATTTGGTCCTCCTGTCTCACATTGACGCTCTTGAGACACTAATACAAGCATAAGATGAGACATATGGATGTCTCATATGGAACATCATCTCCAATGTGTTCAGTTTGGACTGCAAAGACTCAAAAAGCACAATTATGTGCTTTTGCTCTGCCTGAGAGATGCAACACATCATGTCTTAAAGAAAATGGTTTGTGTTAAAGTTTTGCGATGCAACAGAAGCCAAAACAGTGTGTTTCGTCATTTGAATAAAGATTTATTATTGGAGCACTGTTGAGAAAACAATACTGAGAGATGATTTAAGTGGTCAAGGAAAGGTCATTGTTTTATAAAAGAGGGACAGATCTTGGTTTCTATTGGTAGACATCACTAGGAGTTTTCAAACAATCATCTACAATACTGGTTGATCGAAATAAAGACGTTAAAAAAAAAAAATCACATGGATTCACGGGTTTGTCAGAACTCTCTGATTTCATCTTACATTTTGTGCCTTTATTGACCTACATGATTCATACCCATAATTTGCTCAATGAGATGAGCCTATTAAAAATGTATGAACATTGAAATGTAAACCAAGCATGAGATCAAAACATGTTTGCAGGAGACAGGAATTAAACATTAATTTGTTACATTCATACACTATAACTGGGGACACGCTTTCAGTCAAGAGAAAGAAACATGTTGCAGGGTTAAAATGATTGCACTTAATACTTTGTGAGCTCCCAGATCCCCAAAGATTTTCATTCGACACCACCACCAAAGCTATTCAGCCTCCTATACTGAAGAAGGAATCGTGTGTGTGAGTTTCTCTAGGCACAAACCTTTTTTTCTTTCTGGTCTTGGCAGCTGATAAACTCTTAAATCATGCTCAAGATTTAGATATCATGACATGTTGGGCTATTTATGCAGTGCAGATTTAGTTAAATAATCAATAAAGGTTAATGTTAAAGAATTTGGCAAAAAATAAGGAATTATAAAGGAAGTGTGACAGCTTCTACATCCTAAAAAAAAAAAAAAAAAAAAAGGCACGGACATACAAGCAGGAGACGAGTCTAAAAGACTATATTCTGCATGGATGAAAGAATACACTATAGAAGACAATGCAAAAAGAACAAAAAAAAATAAATCACTTGTAAATAATAGAATAACTATCATTTCTTTCTCATAGAAATAATATCCTTAAATGTAGTTATATTAAAACTGATAATGTGGCAGGGAGCTTCTTTAAATTCCTAACAGTTCTTTACATACAAGTTTGGAAAAAAAAGTGTTTTCTTCTGAATGCTTTGCACTATCGGGATCGGTCCGCCCCCCGCGCTGGCTTTCCCCCTGCGTCTCTGCTCCTCTCGTCTCCTCGCGTCCCATCTCAGCAGCTGCAGCTGTCACCAGAGGACACGGGTCTGTCATCTCTCAGTTTAATCTGGTCTGGGAAGTCGTATGTCTCCACCTCAGACTCCTGTGACGCGAACAGCTGTTAGTATCAGAGTTGAGGGTGCTGTTATTGGACATGTCAAACGGTGCGTACCTGTTTGAGGGCGTTGCGAGCGATCGTTTGGAAAGCTTGGTCCACGTTGATGGCCTCTTTTGCGCTGGTCTCGAAGTATGGGATATTGCTTTTGCTCTGACACCACGCCTGGGCTCGTTTCGTTGTCACCTGCACAAGAGGGTCAATTAATATAGTAAATTGATATATGACAACAGTGCCAGCCTGTTTTTCAGCGGTGTTGGTCCCAGAAGTATTTTTTCCATTCATTTCTCCCATAGGGATTTAAAAACAGTCTTTACATGCCATGAACCAAACCAGACTTAAATATTTAAACCAGACTTAAATACGTCATTTGCAGTGCTTCATGGGAGTAAACGGAGCTTCTTTACCCTCCCTGATTGGTGGAATTTTCAGTATAGCGTCATAGGTAATGTTAACCTGGCTCTCCTACGTACTTCTGCTCAATTTTTATTTTCCTTCAGTATTACGTCTGGGATTGTGGTGTATTCTTTGGTTTTCTCCGGTCAATTTTTTTACCAGTCCAATCAGCGAACAGAGGGAGTGGCTGACAATGATGACGTTGAGTTTGAGTGGTTTGAGTCGTCATACGTCATGAGTCACGACTAAACGTCAGCGATTGGTTATGGCAGATCGAGGGTGATTCTGGGCAGATCCTATAGTTTTAAACTTCAACATGGAGTACCTGCCTACAAGGATGTTATCGCTTGTCAATGGAGCGAGGCCAGACTCTCTGTACAAATGAAATGTAAGAGAGTCTGGTGGGACCAGGCTAAGGTAATGTTGCTTTCCATCACAAATCCTGCTGGTAAACAATATTATTTTGTAACTAAGTTGAAATAATTCAGGGTGACGGCTTCAGCAGAAGCAAATACTAGTGATTAACAATCGCATGGCTCACAGTAAAGCTGTATTTATAAGTTAAAGGGTTAGTTCACCCAAAAATGAAAATTAAGTCATTAATTACTCACCCCCATGCTGTACCAACCCCGTAAGACCTTCGTTCGTCTTCGGAACACAAATAAAGATATTTTTGATTGAATCTGAGTGCTGGATCAGTCCTATAGGGACTGGCTCTTGACGGCCCATAAAGTCATTAAAGAAAAGGTTTAAATATTCCATGTGCCTACAGCGGCTCAATTATAAGTTTATCAAGCGACGAGAATACTTTTTGTGCGAAAAAAACATAAATAACGACTTTATTCCACTATTCCATTACTTCCTTATGGGCGCATGCGCGAGAACTGAGACGAGGACGTTCTCATTCATCTACTTCTTGTTACCGGCTGCTCACCGCTTAAGAGTTTTACCGCCCCCTACAGTATAAGATGATGTGCTGATATAGCTGGAAGCGCAAAACTTTCTGTTTACAAGCAGAGGAAGATGCGCGCTGTACATACGCTTTTCAATTTTGCGTATTTTCCGCACTATAAGGTGCACTTAAAAGCCTTTAATCTTCTCAAAAAACGACAGTGTTCCTTATAATCCGGAGCGCCTTATATATGGATCATCATTTTATACTGTAGGGGGCGGTAAAACTCCTAAGCGGTGAGCACGGTAACAAGAAGTAGACGAATGAGAACGTCCTCGTCTCAGTTCTCGCGCATGCGCCCATAAGGAAGTAATGGAATAGTGGAATAAAGTCGTTATTTATGTTTTTTTCGCACAAAAAGTAGTCTCGTCGCTTGATAAACTTATAATTGAGCCGCTGTAGGCACATGGAATATTTAAACCTTTTCTTTAATGACTTTATGGGCCGTCAAGAGCCAGTCCCTTAAGCAGTCTATATAGGACTGATCTAGCTCTCAGATTCAATCAAAAATATCTTTATTTGTGTTCCGAAGATGAACGAAGGTCTTACGGGGTTGGAACAGCATGGGGGTGAGTAATTAATGACTTAATTTTCATTTTTGGGTGAACCAACCCTTTAAGGTTAAAAATCAATTTTCCTATGGAGAAAATGAATGGAGTTTTTATTTCCGGAATCCGACTGATGCACTCTATTATGGTTACCTAAAACATTTTCATTAGTTGAAACAAAATAAAATATAAATAAACAATTTTTTTTCCCCCAGCTAATTAGCAAGACAGCATTTCTCATTTTTACTTAGTTTAACTTTATGTACTAAAATAATTAACAGAATAAATTAAAATTAATAAAAAAAATCATATAGACATTTAAAAAAAAAAAAGCTAAATCTAATAAAAAGGTCAAAAACAATAGCTACAACTTTAAGATGAAATTTTATAAAACCAGTTTTGAATTAAGCTTTTTTAATGGTTTTGAAGGTGTCTCTTTATGCATGCCAAGGCTGCATTTATTTGACCAAAAATATGAAGCAGCACAACTGTTTTCAAAATTGATAATCCTAATAGTAATTGTTTTCTGAGCAGCAAATCAGCATTAGAATGATTTCTGAACGATCATGTGACACTAAGGACTGGAGTAATGATGCTGAAAATTCAGCTTTGATCACAAAAATAAATTACATTTTAAAATACTGTAAACTCAAATAAAAATGTCTAATTGTAATAATATTTATTTTTATTCCTGTATTTTTGATTAAATTATGGCAGCTTTGGTGAGCAGAGGAAACTTTCAAAGACATCGTAACTATTCCAAACTTTTAAAAAACAACGCAAGAAAATTGTGTTTAGAGGATTTAGAAATAATCTGGTGGTTTTCTTTTCAGATTTTGATGTCAAATGTGATTGAACGGAGACAGACCTGTCTGTTCTCCAAGTCGATTTTGTTGCCGAGCACTACAAAGGGGAAGTTCTCCGGGTCTCGTGGGCTGGCCTGAATGAGAAACTCGTCCCTCCAGCTGTCCAGGGTTTTGAAGGTGTTGGGCGCTGTGACGTCGTACACCAGCACGCAGCAGTCCGCTCCACGGTAAAAAGCCACACCCAACGACTGGAAGCGCTCTTGTCCTGCCGTGTCCCAGATCTGAAATGGCCATGAGAATATTACAGGGCAGAATATAATAGGAAATGTCAGAAACAAAATAAAACAAAAGTATTCTCGGCAAGTATTCCCACAGTGAACGTAAAGAGTTTAAAGAGAAATCAGATGTGTATTATTATATTGGATCTGTGCATTAGGTCATTTTACTTGTAGTTATTTATTTACAGAGTATTTTTCTAATTTATTGTGGCGAACATGTGGAAACTGTCTCAATAACAGTGCATACATTAGCCGAGCTCTAACGTGTATGACTGATGTAGCATAAACGTTGGTAAAACAAATCTTGCTCCAAACTAAAATAGTGAGAATTATTGACAATCAGCATTAAAGGGACACTCCACCCCTTTGCATTAAGTTTTCCATTGTTAGATACCCAGTTATACTATTGAATGGTCGTGCAACACTCTCTCATTTTCCCCTGAGATGAGGGAAATCTGTTTTTTACCTTTTCACTTCCCCCCACAATGACGCAAAAATCGTCATTTTACGTCATTGTCAGAGGAAGTGTAAGAGGGGGGGATTTCTGTAAAGACTACAAGCACTAGATCCCACCCTTTCAAACCCGCCCATAGGGGGTTGGACCTAATGCGCTAATCGACCTATCACAGATCAGTGCCAGTGCGTTTGATTTCACCGACAGAAACTTTTTGAAAATAAGGACGAAGGTACTGAATACGCAGAGGGTTGCATTATTGAGGATTGGGATTACACATAGTGTCAGCCATTTTTTTTTTGGAAGCTAAGCTAGCAGACTCTTGTTCTGTGGAGAAAGCGGAGTAGTAACTTTAGGGGTTACCATCCTGTTTTTCCCGGACATGTCCGGCCGTCGATGTCCGGGATTCAGCTTTTGCTTTCTACATTCGACATGCATTGTTTACAGCTTTTATTTCAATCTAACTTAATTCATTCATAAAATTCAGTGTTTACGTGAACACTAAACAAGTGATCAGTTGATGTGCGTTTTAACATTGCTAAGAAAATTCCCGCTCCTCCGTGAGAGATACGAGACCGGTGCGTCGCACAGATATCGCTCATCGGTAATCACGCCACCGGCCTCGCACCGTTCTCCCCCGGCCCTGCACTCGTCCTGCTCGCCATAGTAAACATAATGAATGGCGACTGTAGAACGCAAAAGCCGAATAACGGACATTTTGGGCGATCTCGAAACACATTTTCGGGCAGACTCATCATGGAGACTCACTAGTAGCCTAGACTTGTTGTTTAACTACTGCGCTCTGTTACTGGTAGGCGTGGCCTCCTAGGGCAGCAAAGCAAGTGCATTCTGGGAGTTGTAGTCTTTCATCCACATAAGCCAAAAATACATTTTCTGGCTTTTCTCAGTCTAGAAAGCTCCAAATTCTAAAATAATTTCACATTTCTTATACATAAATGACCCATTTTAAATACACATTTATTTTTCCAAAGGTGAAGTATCCCTTTAGTAGACGGTTTTAGGTAATAGTGGCCCACAGCTGATTAGCAGAAGTAATTCAGTAAGACATGCTGCGTCCCAATTTGCATACTATCCGTCCTAAATAGTATTCGAAAATAGAATTAGTACGTCCCAAATCGTAGTATGTTAAAATGAGTGTTTCAAAGATACCCGGATGGTCTACTTTTTCCGGTCAAAATCCGAAGTGTAGATCGATGCACACTCTAACGGCTGATATTGCCCACAAACCATTGCGCGGTGGACGAGGATTCGGTTAGAACTACAAACACGAGTAAAAAGTGTTAAAAAACTACAGACACGTAGTCGATACGGAGGACACGCGAGTCCCCGCAGTTGTGTAGAAAGGTTTAGATAAAGAGCTTTGAGTGATTAATTATCAGTATCTAACATGACGAAAATGTTGTTCAATGTTGTCCACATTATATTGCATTTGCAGCAGCATTGTGAACTTTTGTAAAGACACGTTTAGCCATTACGTTTTAAATGCATCATTATATTCAAATTGCAAACACGAGGAGAGCATGAAACACCCACAACTGGCAGATGAACGTGCTCTCCGAAACGGTAGAAAATAAAATTAGATAGAATGGAGGATTTTAACTGTGACAAGATGATTGACAGGGCAGTTTACGGTGACAGGATGCACGCAGCACGCGACAGAGCTGTCCTCACAAAAAGAGTACATACTTTTAGGGCGTAGAATAAGTAAGCGAATTGGGACGCAGCAACAGTAAGGTGAGTTAACCAGTTAGCCAGGGACCTACACAATATAAAACTCAAAACTAAGCATTTTGTACACCATCTTTCAAGAGCAAGCGGTTTGCGAATCCTGCATTGAACTTCGAGATTGGAGAAGAAGATTTTTCAGTAAAATAAAGGGGACACAGCAAAAGTTTAGGATTATACTGCTGTGGTATCGTAGTAAAGATGAATTTCAACGGCTGATTCTTTACATGCTCGTCCTTGGGCAGTGAAAAGAAATGGCTTTACAGTCACACTGTACAACACAGCGTCTTCTCGACATGATGCAATTCAGTATCCACAGGAATCAGCTGCCGGTTTGAGGTTCAAGTTTTCCCTGGTGTCTGGGCGCACAATAAGTGAGCGGGCAATATGCTAATGTTTCTTCTTGACGTCACAACGAAACAGCTTATGACTCGTTTGAAAAACGATTCATTTCATTGACTCAGAGTCGACTCTTACTTTTGAAAGACAATAACTTTATATACGGTGCACTTTCAGATTTATAACTTTGCAGTATGTTTTCATTCACTTAAAAGCTATGTTACACACTACATGAAAGGTCATTTTCAAATCCATAATAGGGGCACTTTAAATCACACACATATATGAGATCCACTTACAATGTTAGTCATGCCTTTTTACAGCAAAAATGCTTAATATAACATAATTATATTATATTACTAATTATTTTTCCTGTAAAAAGTCTTGACTATAGACCTTTTTCACAAAAAACGGAAATACGTAATCGTTGTGGAAGCGGAGTTCCCGTCAACTGTCAACACATCAGAAAAACCTACCCTGGGAAGAGAAAATTGATCAGAGAGTCTTCAAAACTTCGAAAAAATGTGAACTTGTCATGGTCCAGTTGTTGATGACTTTGTAAAATGCTGTGGTGATGCTTGTCTGCAGCTGATTTATCTAAGACCAAAGATATGACTATTGATTTCAGAACTGAAGCTCATTCTTCCCAATATACGTTCATTAAAGGTAAGAAGGTGGAGTGTGTGGAAAGTTATTCATATTTAGGGACTATTATTTACAATAAACTGCATTTTGATGTGAATACCAGAAAGAAGTCTGTCAGTTTTATTCAACAGTTATCCTCTTAGGTAGTGAATTTTTTTTTGCATTGCTCTTGCTATAGAACGATCAAAGATGAAGAACAATTTATACAAATATTAATTTATCCCTTGTACACTCAGATTGTTAAATACTCAGAATGGTATATATTAATATTTTAAATTTATATGTAGCCCACTGTTGTGTGTTCTTATTTATCTTGTTTATATTGTGATGTTTTTTACGCTGGATACAAATATCTTAAAAAAGTTGAACATGAACTAATGTTACTTCAAAATACACAAATCATAAAACATAAAAAATAAACATAAACAATGACGGCTTAGTGAATGGTGACATGATAAGTACAGAAGATCACAGGATCAATAACATCCCGCCAGATTGCCTGAATCCATTTCCGTCGAACTTCATCGACAGGGAACTGACGAGGGAAGGAATGATAACGACAGATATGGCTGCTTTTGGGAATAACAAAAAAGATCGGTACGCAACAACTCTCACTAGTTGCCTGCGGCGCTATCTGTTATAAATGGAGCGGAAGAAGATTACCACGACAATTGCGTATTTCCGGTCACAAATACGGAAGTTGTGAGAAAGGTCTATTCTACATGGACCTCTGGTAATAAAATAAAACATAATTGTATATAAATAAAATGTGCTATAGAAAAATGTAACATTTAAAGAGTCATACCTGCATTGTCACCAGCCTGTCATCCACCATCACCTCCTTGGTAAGAAAATCTGCACCGATAGTGGCTTTATATTGATTGCTGAACTTCTTATTGACATATTGGTTCATCAAAGAGGTCTTCCCAACACTGTTAGACAGAAATAGAAAAGCAATTATTGTATAATCTAAAAGTTTGTCTCAAAACCATTGTCAGCCATGACTGTTTCAGAAGAACATCACTTACCCAGAATCCCCAAGAATGATCACCTTCAGGAGCACCTTTTTACGAGAAGCCATCCTTGTGGACTAAACTGTGCCTAAATAGTAAAATAAAAAGATAAACTGTACAACTCAATTAAATATGTATTTACGTCTTTCAGTATGCAACGTCTATGCAAATGACATGCAAAGGCTGTGATTGCCAAACACACACATGTTGAAAAGGGAAGGTTGCAAGAAGTCAGTCATGTGCGCCCAAGCGTCAAATCTGCCACAATGCGTGTAATATAAGCCGTGGAAAGTTTATCATTTATTGACAATAAATATGCTTGGTGCCAAATTAATTTTGATGCTTGGCCAAACGTCAATATTAACGTTAGCTTTCGATCCATCCTAACCAGCAGCAATGTCCTGTCAAATATTACAATTTCAGTGTTGAAGTTTACAAGACATTTCTGATTTAACGTTAGATGAACCAAACGAAATCATCCAAAACCCCTCTAACGTTAATGTTTTTCAATAATCAATTTAGCATATCAGTTTTGTGCTAAAGCTATGAAGAGCTAATAAAAGCTAGTAAACATCCCGTACATTTAACATATTTTATCTATATAAATAAGCATGTTTTCCCCCAAATTAAAACGTTTGAATGCCAGATTACATTATTTAAGAGATTTTCAGTCAAATACAGTTTCAATATTTTTCACTTCTGCTGTGTTAGCGTAGACGGCTAGCATGCTAGCGTGACAAAAACTCACTTTCTGAGGAGAAATCCCACCTTCGGTGCAACAATCTTCAGCTGTCATACAACAAAACAAGCAAACACGACACCTCCACCGTCTCTGATGACTCTAGACACACTCTTTGGGCCGTGTTGGGTGTTTTTGGATGGTTGTCACCGGACAGTTCAGCACATCCGTGTGTAATAATGAGCAGCAAACGCTCCCTCCCTTTCAGCTCAATACCCAACACTCATGTTTGTGTCTGCATGTCTGTGAGCATAACCACTGAGAATAAAATGCAGACGTTTATTATGCTATCTATCTATCTATCTATCTATCTATCTATCTATCTATCTATCTATCTATCTATCTATCTATCTATCTATCTATCTATCTATCTATCTATCTATCTATCTATCTATCTATCTATCTATCTTTTGTGCTGCTTAATATTTTTGTGCATAGATAGATCTAATTATATTTTAAAATGTAGTCAAATACAAAAAAGGTCATTTTAATTTGTAATATTTCAAAATATTACTGATTGTACTGTATTTTTGATCAAATATGCAGCCTTGAGCATAAGAGATTTCTTTCAAAAACATTAAACAATCGTATCCCAAACTTTTAAACTGTAGTTTATGCACTGAAAACTAGTCGTCATATTTTGTCTTTATATAACAGTGCATAATAAAATGCATATGTTGATTCCATCATTTATATGACTATGATCTATCATTTTAGAAGTTCCATCTAATATATAACAACAGCAAAGCCCAAAATCCACTTCTAAAAAGTCCCAAAAGTAAGTATTGATCTCATGAGTAAAGTTCCTTAAAGTGTAAGTGACCTTATTCCTCAAGAGTAACAGCAAACCAAAAGGACAAAGAATGATGAGAAATCATTCAAAAGTGTTTAAAGGTTGGGTACTTCTGAAAGACAAACAAATGATTACAGACTTTGAGAAACTTCTGCAATAAGATCAAAGTTTACAAGACATTTATTCACACAGACTGATTTTATATACATTTGATTATACATTGCAATACAATAAACTCACAGAAACAAGCAACAGGAAGATTTCAACCAGCAGAGTTCACTATTTTACATTAGATACAACTCAGTCTCCAGCTTTAGAAATCATCATCATCACAAATGTCCAGATAAACGTCAAAAGCCTCGCGGTTGCAGTTTCCATCAGGGGTGAAGACGTACTTGTGGAATGTCCCATCAACACATATGGCTTTAAAAGAGAGATACATGTGATAAGAAAAACTGACAGATCAATAGTGTTTCAATCAAAGAGTCTTGAAAAAAAAACAACAACATACCAATAACAGAGTTGACATTTTTGGAGGTGTTCTTCCCAAAGGCACAGATGCAAGCGCACTCAGCCGGCACCGTGAAATTAGCCAGAGACCACTGACTGTCCACATACTGTCCGATGACCGGACCCACCTTTCCTACACGCGCCAAACTACAGAAGACAAGAAGCCAGTGACTCTCTAACTACAACTACTAGGATATTTAAAAAAAAAAAACACAGCAAAAGTCAAATAGTCTGTAACGAAATTAATAGAGTGTTTATTAGTAACATATTCGACTAGGAGTTTTTGTGAAAACCTTACGCAGAGCGACGGTTCAGTTTGGTGTCTTTCAGAGCAAATATGTGCACAGTTCCCTTGTCGCTTGACGCACACAGAAAAGATGAGTCGTGGCTGAAATTAATACTGGAAAACAACAGAATTCAATAAATAATTATTTTAATATAAACTAAATTAATAAAATAGAATTTTTAAATTAGCTAAGAAAAATATAAATTAATTATATTAATTTCTGTAAATAGATAGTTTGATCCAGTGAGGGAAAAGCAGCATATCCACATTTTTCTGCTCTAAACAATGCGCGCTGCCATGACAACGACTGGTTCGAGTCTGGTCTATGCTTTTTTGCCATGTGTTTTAGATTGTGGGGATGACCCATCACTAAACATAATCGAAAAAAAAAAAAAAAAACATTCATCAAATGTGATCTGATCACGTTATTTTTTTATTAAATCACAGATAAAACAAATTTTTTCATTTCTTCATAACTTCCAAAGGATAGCTGATGCACGATAATCTAGCAGTACATGAACATCCGACACTTTCTATCACCCCGACTGCTGCAGAATAACAGTACTATAAGGTTAAGCTGGTTAACCCTTTGACTCCTGCAACCTCTGCTTTCAAAGATGCATGCATAGTCTATATATTTCTCAGCCCTGTGAGTATAGGCATACGCCAAGCTTCATTCATGAGACCAAAGTCCAGTTTGCAGACTTTTTATTAAATTATATATTAAAACTAGGCAATTGGTTGATGAAACATTGATTGAAATTAAGATACAATTAATAAAAAACAAAATTCACTTTAAAGAAAGGTTTCTTTGTGGTTTCTCTTTAAGATCTCTGTGAAAGTTTTAAAGTCGCTTTAATAACGGTCATGTCCGTGAATATAAAACGCACGTGTAAGACTGATATTTTTCTATTGTCTGGACCACTAATCTATATAATATTTCATTCTATATAGATGATTGGTCTGGACTAGAGTGCTAGCATTCTATGTAAATACTTCAACAGGAAATAGAAAACCGTTTAGTCAGTTGAATCTGCTATGAATCATGGGAAATAGAAC
Source organism: Pimephales promelas (assembly GCF_988280905.1). Classification (NCBI taxonomy): domain Eukaryota; kingdom Metazoa; phylum Chordata; class Actinopteri; order Cypriniformes; family Leuciscidae; genus Pimephales; species Pimephales promelas. Next base: position 22,311,795 of record NC_142791.1, read on the forward strand.
AGGCGCAGAAAAAGGTGGATATGTGAACTCCTTCAATACGCTTTAGAAAGTATCCAAAGCAAGCAAAGCTAGTCAAAGAAGAAGCTCAAATACTTTACCAATAGAGTGTAGCGGGGTCAGTTCCTCTTCGTAGTTCCACAAGCTTGTCTCGTGTTGTAGTGTCAAACAGCCGGATCAACGTCCCCTTTCTGGAGGCCGACGCAACCACGCTTCCCAGCTGGTTCAGTGCCAGGCAGGCGATTTCACTTTGGTGGGCGTTGATAGTGAAAGGGGCAGAAGATGTGCCAGGTTTTGTGTTGGAAAGTTCCTGTCAAAGAGTCATAAAATAAAGTTAAATAATGGTAATAACACTACTAATGTGTTGACAAAGCTTTAAAGGGATAGTTGACCCAAAAATGAAACCCTCATTCCATTCCAATGTATATGATCTTTGCTTGTGGTGTTTATCTGAAGAAAGAGCTTTTTCATTTTCATCACTATCCCTTTAGTACGCAACATTTGAATTTCAACTGTAATAATGTATAATATTTATAATACCACTGTAATATGACATTATATAAATCTTACCACTAATTGTAGACTGCCACATTTGTGTCCAGGGAAAACCAGCAACTGCTTTTCCAAACTGGGACAAAGGTCACACAAACCTACAAACCCAAAAATACAGTGATTAAAAATAATACATACATCAAAAACAAGTAAAGCCTCTCACAAGCAATGCTCTCGAAAATTACCTTTTGGGTTATCTCGAGTGTCAAACTCAAAAAGCTTGACAGGGTTCTCGGGGAAACTATAAACATAGATCCTGTTTTTCAGGACAATGATGATTCTTCACATACAGGGACAGGAAATAGGATGTTATTAACACAAACAACATTTTGAAATGAACAAATTAAGCACTATTGTCTTCATGGCCGTGTATCTTACTTGTCATGTCTCATGCGCACAGCGAGGACCGGTTTGGTGAACGTGAACTCGAGAACTAATTTGTCCTTAGGGTCTCGCACTTCCTGAGCATCATCCCATATTAATACTGATAAAGAAGATATGATGAAACATTGGATAATGTTGTTTATTCCAGCTTCATTAACCATCTAAGAGGGAAGTCCAAGTATTAAAGTGCTCAGTGTACCTGATATTTCAGAGAATTTGGGGTTGATGCCGCCTCCCACTACAGCCAAGAGGTTTGATCGATGAAGCATTGAACACAAGGCAATGCTGCCCACCTGCTCGTGATCTATATACAATCAAATCACAGACAATTAAAAGGATAGTTCACCCAAAATTAAAAATGCTGTCATTAATTACTCACCCTCATGTTCAAAACCTGTAAGACTTTCATTCATCTTCAGAACACAAATGATGATCTAATCTTTTTGATGAAATCTGAGCAATTTCTGTCTGTTGGTTGAAAGCTACACAACTGACACTTTGACGCTTCAGTTTATAAACGAGATCGTAAAACTAATCCATATGAATTGAGAGGTTTAGTTCAAAGTTTTCTGAAGAGACTCGATCACTTTATATGATGAGGATTGAATTTAAGCTTTCTCTTTATGAACTTTTTGAAGCTTCAAAGCGCAGCTGTCAATGGAAGGACAGAAAGCTCTCAGATTTAATCAAAAATATCTTCATTTGTGTTCTGAAGATGAACAATAGTCTTACGGGTTTGGAATGACATGAGGGTGAGTGATTAATGACCGAATTTTTATTTTTGGGTGAATTTACTTTAATAGATAACTTTACACATAGGTCATGTTTAAAAAAAAAAACAAAAAAAAACATATTTTACCTAAATGGCCCTTTTCCATTAAAGGTTCCACATTATAAATGCGGACACCTGTTTCCATGGCACAGCAGAAACAACCTAAATAACATGGACATCAGAACATGAATACAGTACAGATCATTAGTATATCATTAATAGTTTTTTTTTTTTTTTGGCTGATATGTTCCTATTTTTTTTTTAATTATTGGCTTTATTTCCCCTTTTAGTCGGTTTCAAAATCTACCTAAAAATCTACTTTTCAAAACTGTGAACTAGGAGTAAACATTGTGTAATCGTGTTCATTTGAATATAAAAATGTAGGTTACATTTGCTATCATGAAATAGGTTGGTATTATATTGACAACTGTGCTCACTAAGATATGAACATTAAAAATGGTAGATAGATAGATAGTCTAGCAGCATTAGTTATTATATAGCAGAATAATTCTGAAAGAAAATGTGTTTTAGACTCACTCTGGTCTTGGTTGAACTGAAGGCTGTTGACTCCTCTCTGCTGGGCCATGGTGTGACAGAAGAGTTCCCCGCTGGTTTTCGGATATCTTCAGCAGTTATATGGTCTAGATCTGATCATCCTGGATGAGCAGGAGACAGCGGTTTAACATGTTAAAGCTGCAATCACAACATACTACGAGTTCCGAAAGTCAACATATGTAAACAACTTCATTTTATGATATAATCAGGTTGTCATGACATCTCACTCACCATTAAATATTTAAAAGACACAACGATGGGGTAGACAAATAAATCAAAGAGAGTTTATAAAGTTTGATGTTAATTTGATATCGCACATTAGGCAATAACTACACAGCTGCCAGATGCTGTTGTTGTTTTGTCGCTGCTGTCTTCTTCTATGATACGGGACTGTTAACGGAGCATTTCTGCCCCCTTTTGGATTGGAGGATAACACAAGTGACGTACGGAGAAAACATTTTCCACAGAAACGAAAAAGAACCTATATATGAAGAGTTCAGATGCAAAAGCCTCTAAATGCCATTTGAAATTTTCTTCTTTAATGATGATTTTTATCAAACTTGTAAATTTAAGTTCAGTAATTTCACTTAAATAACAATTAATAGGTAATTATCATTGCCATTTAAGTGAAATCACTGAATATACAAGCTTGATAAAAATGATCATTCTAGAAGAAAATTTCAAATGGCACTTAGAGGCTTTTGCATCTGAACTCTTCATATACTTCATTAAAATAAAGAACCTAAATGTATATATATATATATATATATATATATATATATATATATATACATTTAGGTTCTTTATATATATATATATATATATATATATATATATATATATATATAGTGTACACAAAAAAGTGTACAGATTGTATTTACAGTTAAACACGACAAAATGACACAATATACACACACACACACACACACACACACACACACACACACACACACACACACACACACACACACACACACACACACACACACACACACACACACACACACACACACACACACACACAAAGAAAATCCAATTACCCTATAGGCTAATAATAATAATAATAATAAATGATGATAATTTAATAAATCGCATGGCATCATAATGTTGAATATCCCAAACTTATTTATTTACGAATGTGAACTGTCTAAAAAGCACTGAAACTTTTTCATGTAATTCATTTTTCTGTCCAACAGGTGTCAGCAAGTGACTAAGGGAAGACGGTCTACAATAACAATAACACTCATTCGTTTGCAGTTTATCTTGATTGCTAACACACAATGAAACAATACATTTTCTCACAACTTTAAACATAATCTCTACATAAAACTACACAAGAGCTTTTTACAAACCTCAAACTTCCGCTTCAAATTCAATTATTTTAGTCAAAAACATAGCCTATTCTCTTTTGTCAGAATCAAACATTGGCCAGATACGGCACACAAAACCTAAAAATACACAAACTATGCCCATGCCTAGAGAACACTAGTGAGATCAGTTCAAAATACTGTTACAAAAAACCTCCCGTTGGCAACCAGGAATCATTTGCTCAATGTCTATTACAGTAGGCCTAGACTATACAACATGAAGGGGTGCAGATACAGTGAAATTCAGCATTAAGAAATGTTTATTTTCCTTGCACTTCTGTTAAAAGATCTTGCAGTGGATGAAAAGAAAACTTTAAATATCAAAGAATTTAACATGAACTTATACGCAATACAATACAGTATAGGCTACTGAATTACAATTTAAAAATAACAAGATGGATATTTTTCATAAAGCAGTTTCTTAGTCTTGTGACAAGATTTTTTCTCCCTCCAGGCAGTTGTCTCTCACTGTTGCAAATATACCAAATGTATACAAATCAGTTTGACTACAAATCAGTTTGACTATTACGAGTTAGGGTATACAACACAATTTTTATAGTGTCTTTACACATAAATGTGTGCTATTTGAGTTCACAGTGTGACACTTGAGTTCTATTGTGTTTTCTGAATAAGAACAGTTAAACCTGTGCAAAATTCTGACATTTTTGAGTAAAAATTAATGGAAACCAGGAGAAATGTTTCTCAAAACGTGTCGTTGTTTCGAAAACTGATTGAATGGTTTGGGAAATTGAGCCATGCACTTGAATCAGTCATAGTGTGTTTTGCAATCAAGAAAAACTGTAATTAGTGAAATGATACAAGGGTAATGAGGCCTTTACGATGTGTGTCTTTGCATGAGGGTCCATCTTCTCAGCTGTGTCTTAAAATGACCATTTAAAAAGAAATATGCTATGGACAACACAACAGGTCCGACGTCCGAGGAGAAAAAAAAAGACAGGCTGTCTCCTGAGTGATTCTGTTTCTCAGTTACACAATTAAAATGTCTGCATATAGCTCATAAAACAGGTCTCTGAGCTATTTGCCATCCAGACGCACATTTTAAAGAATGCAGATTTCGAAAGCATGTCTCTTTACTCTGTGCTGTGAATGGTAACATTTTGTTTTACATATACTTTCATATATTTTGTACACAAACATATTGGCTGAATTGCTTCACATTGTCAGACTGATAAATGCTTGCTCAGAAAGGAAGATGTACTGAATTATAAAACCGAATGAGGTATTCTAAGCATGTGAATGAGAGTGCTAAGATATGACAGGCTCTACATGATGCATTTCAAGTTAAACAGTGGTTGACCTCAAGACAAGGGCACTAGATAGATAGATCCCTTTGGACAGGAATTGATGTTTAGCATATGCATTCTAATAGGGCATGGACGACTATTTAAATAATGCATGGACACACGAAAACACATTGCAAGTCGTAACCCCAAAGACTGCATCATATTTGATTTGAAAAACCTGTTATACACAATACACTGCATGCCTTCTGTCGTCTGATGGTTTATATAGTTTATAGGCCTATAGTTCTTCAGGTCGTTTTGAAATCCTTACTTATTTGTATAAAGTAGCCTAAATGTAAGATTAACTTTTATATTGTTAATGATATTTCAAGATGAACACTTACTGGACTGAAGCAACTTATTTGATTGTTAATGCATTATTTCATTTACATCAGGGTTTTGAGTAAAAAGTATTTGACCATCTGTCAATCATCATTTTATTGCATTCATTTTATGTCCCCCCCTCCCCCTTAATAAAAACAACAGAGCTTTAATATTTACTATTTTTAAATGTTTATCTTCATGATCAGTGTAACAACTGATATTTATATGCTTTTTATGCATTTAAATGAAAAGCTATCAGAATTTCATCTTTCTTTTTGGCCATATAAATGTCAGCAACTGCACCAAATTATATAACCGCTCAGATAGAGCGAGCCTCTGAAAAAAAGCGAGTTTTTTTCTCTGAGTTTGAGCTGCATATTCACAAACCAAGAAAGCCTGCATGATATGAAATATGACCATCAACATAAAATCACATGGGTTTTATAAAGGTTCAATAAACAGTTTCATTTAAAAACAAAATAATCAAATCTTCCCCTACACTTTGACCTTTATGAAACATGAAAGCCAAACGGCATATGACCTGTGGTTTGGCTGTTCGCTTTTGGTTTAGTGAATCTGAAGAAGACTTTGATTCCTTTCATTCGGAGTTAAAAATGAACCCATTGTTTCCGCATGCTGGATCACATAAGCGTTTGCATCAAGCTTAATGGGCAACTAATAACTCTGATAGTATCTCGACCACTCCAGATCATTTTCTTGGTGGGTTGCATCATATGAGTAGCCTATCGTTTTGAACAAACGGCCGTTTCAACTCACCTTTGATTCAGTTCTCAGTCCAGCTTGCAAATTTGTTTTATTAACTAAAATCAAAGACTAAAAACCAATCTGTTTGAAACTGAGAGTTCGCTTAAGATCAGTACAAGATAATTTATTTGTGTTGGATGTAAGATTCAACACAAACACATTTCGAATGAAACAAAACAAGTTTTGAATGTGAAAAGTGTTTTTTTTTTCACAATTGCTGCAAAATCATCTTAATCATGGCACAGTTATGATTACACAAAAGTAGAAATTACAACATACCAAATCATTATTGTGACATTTTATGACATAATTGTGACAAAAAGAAATTGAAGAGTTCAGATGCAAAAGCCTCTAAATGCCATTTGAAATTTTCTTCTTGAATGATGATTTTTATCAAACTTGTATATTTAAGTTCAGAAATTTCACTTAAATAACAATTAATAGGTAATCATCATTGCCATTTAAGTGAAATCACTGAACTTAAATATACAAGCTTGATAAAAATGATCATTCTAGAAGAAAATTTTAAATGGCACTTAGAGGCTTTTGCATCTGAACTCTTCAATTATTACTTTTCTGTCATATGACATTAAGTCATCATTTCAGAATCAGTCTCACCTTAATTACCAAGTGATTACATACAGAATTTTCTTGGTGTACTGGTGCTTAAAAAAAACAAGGAATAAAATAATATTAATAAGATAGACATTTGTAAGGTAAGATAGAAAAGTCAAAAAAGTTACGAAAGAGGAGAATAAATATAAAGAAACTATTAAGAAATGAAAAAACTTGGAGCATAAATATAAATCAAACAGGATGAATTAAAATTGACTGCTGTACATTAGTGCAGGAAGTGCACTTCATGTGCATTAATGTACGAGTTGTGTGCATTACTGTAATGAAATGAAACAACAATGAGTTTTTTTTTAATGTAATGTGTTAATGTCCATGGAGGCAGATAAGAGAACATGGTTCCTGCAGTATTGCTGATGAGGCCAATTACAGATGGAAAGAATCTGTTTTTCTTGCATGTACTGTAGTTTCAGTCTTGATGGACCGCAGCCTCCTCCCAGAGGAGAGTGTCTCAGACAGTTTCTGTCCAGAGTGAAAAGTTTTAGCCAGAGTCTTAACTGCCTGATTTTTAGTGTCCTGAACGTGTACAGGTCCTGAAGAGAAGGCAGATTCTCAGACGACCTTCTCGGCAGAGCGGCAGTAGCGTATCAGATGCTGATGGAGGAGCTGAGTATGGACTTGATGAAAGAACTGTAAGTGCATCATCATTGCCTTTGGGTTGAACTACTTCATCTGCTGCAGGAAGAACATCCTCTGGTGCTCTTTTTAAAATCAGAGAGTTGATGTTCAGGGTGATAAGAGTTCCCAGGAAGAGGAAGGAGTTTATGATATCAGGGAATCATGCAGTATAATGGGGTAGATGGGTTTGGTTAACACCTGGTATTAGGTAATTGATGATTTACTTAACCTAATTAAATAAACGCGACTCTTAAGATGCGTTTTGGTAGACGAAGCAGACACGTTTACACGTTCGCTTTTAACCATGTCCTTATTTCTTCGAGGGGAGGGTCTATGGGTTAGTAAATGTAGACCTTTTCAGATCTTAAAGGACAACTCCGGCGCAAAATGAACCTTTGGTCTAATTGCACATTGTTACCTATTCAACCGTTATCTGAGATTTTTTTTCATGATTGCCGAATCTAAATAGTTTTATCTATTAAAACAGTTTAGCCTATAATGCTAGTATAACGCTAGTCTATAGGGCATAGAGTAATGACAAATAAAAATCGCTTTTTATTACCACTAACAAGGCTCAAAATAGCCCCACAGTAACACGGTAGCACAATAAGGATCCCTACATGCAAAACGAAGCATTGAGAACTTTGTCAGTGTCCATACAGTTTAATAAGAAGATATTTTATACACACAGTCAACTTCACGAATACAGGAAGAAGCCATCTTTAAAATATAGTCTCTACCAGTCGATCTACGAACGCTGATCCAAGTGCGCTGAACTGTGCAGAATCTTATATGGTCCATTGTTTCCGGAAGAAACACAAACACGAACCATTTTCTTCTCTTTAATATGTGCATGTTGCCTACTGTTCGCGCTCACATTATCACTTTATTCACATCTCACCAGCGCACTTGGATCGGCGTTCGTAGATCGACTGGTAGAGACTATTTTTCAAAGATGGCTTCGTCCTGTATTCGTGAAGTTGACTGTGTGTATAAAATATCTTCTTATTAAACGGTATGGACACTGACAAAGTTCTCAATGCTTCGGTTTGAATGTATGGATCCTTATTATGCTACCGTGTTACTGTGGGGTTATTTTGAGCCTTGTTAGTGGTAATAAAAAGCGATTTTTATTTGTCATTACTCTATGCCCTATAGACTAGCGTTATACTAGCATTATAGGCTAAACTGTTTTTATAGATAAAACTATTTACATTCGACAATCATGAAAAAAAATCTCAGATAACGGTTGACTAGGTAACAATGTGTAATTAGACCAAAGGTTCATTTTGCGCCGGAGCTGTCCTTTAAATCTAACGGACAAAATAAGCTTGTGCAATTTACACGAGACGCCCGATAAACATATTGAGAGCATCGGCTTTCGTTTCTGCTCTGACAGCCGCAAAACCAGCCGAACGTCAGTGTGTGTTGGAAATCAGGAATGGTGAGAGAACATTGTGCTTGGTATGTTTTTTGTCTTCCAAAAAAAAAAAAAAAAAAGCCGGCAAAGCTTAAATCCGTCTTGCTAGTGCACTTCCCATAATGTTTATGGATTAGGTCAGTAGGCGGAGAATAGACTTTTGTGCCTGTTCGAACACATTCAATCACATGAGCGTTTATTACGAAACCAATACAGTTGAATGCGTTTTCGTCTACCTAGAAGTGGACAAGCTCAATATATTTTAGACCCCGTTTACACCGTTATTTAGCCTTAATTGTCTATTTCGACCAATCTTAAAGGGACACTTCACCCATTTGCATTAAGCTTTGTATCTTTAAAAACCCTGTCATATTTTTGAATGGTCATGGTTTATTCCCTTATTTTCCCCTGAGATGGTAAAAATAAGGATTTAAGTGTTTTACTTCCTGCTTATTATGACTTAAAAATCGTCATTTTGCGTCATAATAAACAGAAAGTCACATTTCATTCAAAAGTGTAGAGACTACAAACATTAGCTCATTATTATTCAAGGGTGTGGGACCCACTCACCCTACAGGCCTATTACAGATCAGTGGGTGGGACTTCACTTGCAGATACTGAATCAATATCAGCCATCTTGTTTGGAAGCTAAGCTAACAAGCGCTGTGGAGATAGGAAGTATGATAATGACAGAAGAAACTAAACATGATATGGAAGAAGATTTTGAAATTCTGCTGCTTGAATCCGATGTTCTTGGCTATCTTTACGAGCTGCAGTATAGTGAAGAGCAGCTGAGGCTGACGGAGGAACCGGAGGCGGCTGCCTGTCGCGGTCGAGGAGCCGGACTGTCTCGTGCTGGGTCGACTGCTGTGCATGTGTTCTCGCTGTGAACTACGGACACAGAGTCCGTCTGCTGCAGAGAATTTCAACAATGGCAATTTCTCCTGAACGAAAGCTCTGAATCAGACGAGCACACGGACGTTTGTGTTGTGATGTGAACCATCCTAGTTTCGCCTGACTGAACATCCAAGTATCATGCAGTAATTCACCATAAGGAAATAAATACAAATGAGGAGTAATTCACCAATGAGTTTGCCAATGTAACGTTAACGGGGTTCGTTGTTAAGGGAAGAAGGAGGTGGGAATCGGCGAACATTTAAACATTTTAATAGTTAAATGAAAAAATACAAAACAAAAGTATAAGCCAGCAGCCCCTCATTGACGACTGCTACACACTACACACAACAGAAACAAAACACAACATAAAATCAGGCCTGTTTCTCTCTCGATCTGCCGTCGTTGCTCCTCGTTTTATGCTTTCATTCCTCCGTTAGAGACGCGAGACCGGTGTATCTCACAGGTGTCTTTCATTATCACTCACGCCACCAGCCTTGTACCATCCTCTTACGTTCAAACTCTGGGGACAGCTAACGTTAGCCTTGTAGACGGAAGAGTGATTTCTCTGTTTGTGCAGTTACGGATTTGTGGGTGTGGCTTGCGGAGCTGTGCAATGCGGTGCATTGTGGGAGTTGTTGTCTTACATACAAATGCGCCCTTCGGTTATTTTCTGTCTTTTCTCGGTCAAGAGGGCACCAAATTCAAAAATTCTTTTACATTTTGACTACATATATGATCCAATTTCAAGAAAGATTAATGTTGAAATGGGTGAAATGCTCCTTTAATACCAGGTGTAAACAGGGCCTCAGAGATGAACCCAATGAAGGTGGTTTCATCAGTAAACTCCAGTAGTTTGATGGACTGGTGATTGGTTGGTGTACAGAAAGAGTAAAGGAAAAAGCACACAGCCTTGGGGGGAACCAGTACTAATAGTCCAGGAGTCAGAGACATATTTTCCCAGTATCATGTGCTGCCTCATGTCAGATTGAAAGTCTGTGAACCACCTTCAAGTAGAATCAGGCACTCGAAAATCAGACTGATTGTGTTAAAAGCACAGCTGAAATCCACAAACAGGACCCTGGTGAATCCAGGTGCTGGGGGATGAAGTAGAAGACTGTTAACCGAGTCATCTGCAGACCTGTAGGCAAAGTTGGACAGAATGAGGCAGTTACAGGACTTCATTACCAGATGTCAGAGGTACAGGTTTTTATTCAAGACTTGATGGTGGAGGTCTTGAAGCAGGCTGGCACATGGTGAGGTGAGGTGTTGAAGATATCTGTAAATACTGGAGACAGCTGATCAGCACAGTACTTTCTCTAATTACATTCAAACTGAAGTTAAGATGAATGAGGCCAGCAGGTGGCGCTGTAAAGATACTTTGTGTTGTTATTTACTGATTAAACATACAACTTTGTGGCTTAATCCACAAACTTTAATTAGCATTCTGGTACATTTCTGCTGAATAAAGTAGCGACTCGAATCAAAGAGAAAAGTTCATGACGCAATAAGTGGGTTTACAAGCATCTGCCCTTTACAAACCCTCTCAAAGTAGAGGCCGTTTATTCTACGCTGCAACAAATGATCAGATTTATTTCCATTACGCTTTTCTGTCTACTTTGTTTGTCGTTTAACCTGTCTAGACTGATTTCTGGATGAATCCCAGAATGGAATCGACTAACAGAGATGTTGCCAGAAGCAGCTATTCCACTGATAATGATAATGCGCTTCTATATAAAGTCTGAAGAGACAAGAGGAAATCTGTCCAGCCATAAACTAAGACATTTTCCCAGATTTGACTGAAATCGCAGTAATTTTCCCCTTGTGTTTATATCATTTTGAACATTAAAAGACACTGAAAACAGTCATTTAATAGCAACCACAGGCTCATTTAAATTACCAACTGCTGAGAGAAAACTGACTTCAGTAGGCTGCACTTATTCCCTTCATAAAACATTCACGTCGTATTAATTAAATAGAGTGTAAAATAAGAATGATCAAATCAGAGCTTTTAATTGACATTTTAATTGTACTAACCTAAACATTAAGTGATAGGCTACTAAATAACAAATTGTAACCTCCCACTATCCCCCCAAAACACATTGCATTACAATAAGTGTATTTAAAGGAATACTCCACTTTTTTTTTGGAAATAGGCTCATTTTACCACTCCCCCAGAGTTAAACAATTGGGTTTGACCATTTTCAAATGTGTTCAGTCGATTTTTGGATATTTAGAAGAATATCAGTAACCAGACAGTTTCTGGTCTCATTGACTTCCATAGCATATATTTTTTCCTACTATGGAAGTCAATGAGACCAGAAACTGTCTGGTTACTGACGTTCTTCTATATATCAGAAAATCTGCTGAATGGATTTGAAAATGGTAAAACTCAACTGTTTAACTCTGGGGAAGTGGTAAAATGAGCCTATTTCCAAAAAAAGTGGAGTATCCCTTTAAGTCTAAATTGCACATTTGATAATGAAACAGCAATTGTTTTTATTAGTGCTTGACACAAATTTCACAATTTCAATTCGCTTGCGAATATAGTCTAGATTTGAATGGATAAATATAAATAGGCTACAGCTGAATGTTCAAGGAAAAAAATCTCTCAAATAAAACATACAGGGGAGATTGGGGATGGTTGTATCATGTTTTGCCTTTCTGTACTTTTAAGCAGTGTGTTCAAAATGTTATTCAAATTAGTTACAAGTGTCTGCTATCAAAGGACATAACTATCTACACAGAAAATGCATGGTTTAGTTTCAAAGACGAGTAGTAAAATGTTACAATTCACCCTATAGTCTGGGTTGTAACATACCCTGGGGTGAGATGTAACATTATGAGATCCACCGGATAATCAAATAAGGATTTTGACAAAAAAAAAAAAAAAATTGAAAGCTTTTTATTCTATACTGACTTTTCAAAACAGCTGATATGTGTGTCTGTGTGTTTGTCACTCTAAGTCATATAATTGACCATTATAAATGACCTCATGAAAAATTAACTCATTAATTCAGAAAAACAGAGCAAAAACTTTTTTTCTCACAAAAAATTAACTCATTAATTCAGAAAAACAGAGCAAAACAATTTTTTTCTCATGAAAAATTAACTCATTAATTTAGAAAAACAGAGAAAAAAAATTTTCTCATGAAAACTTAACTCATTAATTCCGAAAAACAGAGTAGATTTTTTTTTCTTCAAGTGAATGCAATACGCCTCCATAATATAGTGCATATGAAGAGTTCAGATGCAAAAGCCTCTAAGTGCCATTTGAAATTTTCTTCTAGAATGATCATTTTTATGAAGCTTGTATATTTAAGTTCAGTGATTTCACTTAAATGGCAATGATAATTACCTATTAATTGTTATTTAAGTGAAATTACTGAACTTAAATACACAAGTTTGATAAAAATCATCATTAAAGAAGAAAATTTGAAATGGCATTTAGAGGCTTTTGCATCTGAACTCTTCATATATTTGGCAAAATACTACTCGCTGTGGTTATTTTTTTCTAGCTAAAAACAGAAGCATGCTATATTAAATGGCTTTCCTGGGGTAAATATAACATGACATGACATATTGTTTACAAGCTGTATTATTGACGTCTTTCTGAAACACTGATTGGGCGACATGACATGATTCATTTCATTAAGTTGAGCTGTATCTTTCAACTGATGTTCATTCATGTTTATTCATTAATCAATCAACTGGTAAAGCGGAAGAGATGACCGGTTCACTCCCAGCTTCAACTGGTGCGCGACAGCGATCTGTCACGTGACACTTTAGAGCGCCAAAACGGTATTTATTGTTTGAATTTCGTAATAAATTTAAATTTGTAAGCTGAGACTTTATGCTGCGTGATATTGCAAACTGTCTTATGTTTAATTTATTATCGTATTTGTAATCATAAACTCTTTTGGTTTGTAAACGATTTTACCATAGGCCTGCTGCATTATTCTTCTGGTTGTTTACAGCAGATAAGGAATTAGAACTTCACACACATTCACAGAAAATAGCATACGCATTGCAAAATAAGGTGGATAAGTTTAAATGGTTTATTAGTTTAATCAAAAGTAGGCTTGTCGTCCAGATTTTCCAATTCCAGTGTGAACTAATTTTTTTTCAGACCACGTTTTCACCCAAAACTGGTTTTGATGACCACACTGCAGACCGTTTTAATGCATATTTCAACATTAGAAATATCATCATGTCATCAAATTACGATGGGCAGCAGCTGTTTTGCATTCACATTCATGCAGCAGGAAAATCTTGTAAACAAGTTAATTAAAACAAATGAAGCAGTGCATGGTTCGAAATAAAAGGTGCTTTATAACAGAACCTCGTGCACAATGGTCCATGAAAATGTGCTACATCAAACATTAGACTCCGACTGAAAGAAGCTCCTTAAGATCGCTCGACTCCACAGGGTTTTGCTTGCAAAAATGTAAGTTTAAAGAGACAGGCCCAAGGCAATTATCCAGAGTGATCATGGATCATGGATCAGTGTCCTCCTGTGGTATCAAAACGAGACTGGAAATCAGTGGGAATGACCATAAAAAGAAATAAGGGTGAGCAACACATTCAGACCCCCCAATGTTAAATGATAAAGACTCTGATAAAGAGGACCTATACTTTCTGATTTCCTTACATTCACTATCTTTAGTATACAATGTTCCTATTTGAGCATAAAAAGGTCTGCAAAGTCGCTCCAAAAGAAGTTATTCTCTATATCAGTGTGCACTGTTTCTGAACTCACTGAAACGCCTTCATTGCAGACATAAGTTTTCCTCATTTAAATAACTCCTGCAAGGCAAATGCAAAAAAGATGCTGAGGCCAGGTTGAGTTGTGTTAGTAGTGCGTTGAACTCATAGACTGTAAAAAATATGGACAAAGCGTCTGTGACGTCACCCATAGACTTTCTGAAGAACAGTTTTGAGGCTGTTTATGGGGGGTATGGGCGGCGCCATACTGGAAAATCTTGGAAAATAAAAAATACAAATGTTCAGAAAGGATACAGAGATGTGTTGTGTCAGATCATGGCAGAGACGTCAAATTCCTATCGGTGCAGCCCATTATCAGCTGTCAATCAAAGTTAAAAAAAATCACCCCCTCACAGTTGTCAGGCACTCAGAACCTATCCAAAAATACAATAAAAGTCCATGGGACCAAACTGTAATCATATGAATTTACTGACATTTTAACATGAGGTCTATGGACATTTGCTCCCTTTTGGGATCGGCCTCTTGCGGATTTTAGTTGTTTTGCAGTTTTTCGCACTTCCGGGTAGGCTTCATTTTTCAGATTAGAATGTTGCCGCTTGGTTGAACTTGAAATGGTAAGAGTGACATTTCTGAAACCAATCACAACACACTGGTCCGGCTGACCAATCAGAGCACATTGCGCTTAAGGAAGGGCTTCATAGATACAGGAACTAAAAAGAGTGTTAAAGGTATAGCGGAGGATCTTTCCGAATTTTAGAGAAGACCCGCCCTCTCCAATTTTTTAAAAAAAATGCACATGCACAAACACAACACTCTTGCTCCCGAGAGGGAACGTCTATTATGCCTTACACAATTATGTTGCAAATTCTAAACTAACTAAAAAATATTCATAAAAAAGACAACATGTCAAATGCCCTTCCATGTTTTATTTACTTATTATACTGATCGATTGAGTGACCGAGGACTCAAGACATGATATGTGCAACCCTGTATCACACAAAATACGTTCTGAGGAAACTATTTTGCAAATCGCATTACGTTACATAGCAACATATAAGCAGTGCTATTACGTTGGTCCTTAACCTAATATCTCTCATTGTTAATACGTTATTTTTATACATAGTTGCATATGGAGAAGTAGCTTGTTGCATTTGTGTAATAATAAACACACAAGGTTTTAGAATATTTCAGCGTGATACCATTTACCATTTTGGTCAAAAGGCTACTTTAGACAAATTGAGATGTTTACCGTGTCTATGCGGTCCATGACTCGTGTCAGGGCTAGCATTGTAGCTTGCATTAACTTTTACTATTGATTTTAAATGGATTTCTCCAAATAGCGTGACAAACTTTACCTGTCTGGTAGAATCTTCGCGACTGCGGCATCAGTGAGAAGCCCAACCTGTGCTTTTAGCGCACGCCAGCGTGTGATATTCACCCAAAATCACTTTGGTCTTGTTTCTATATTCTGCGGCCTTTCTCTTCTTATCATACACTTCGTAAACATTTTTTCTCTTTCGACCCTCAGCCATTTTCAAAGGAATGGCTGAAACCGTAACTCCGACATAATACACCTGAAAGTGAAAACTACATAGGGATGAGCACGTAGCCTACGACGGCCTTACGTAAACATATCACCAGAATGATTGACACTTAGGTGGACCAATAGTATAGACTACCCACCCGGAAAAAGAAAATCCTCCACTATACCTTTAAGGCCCCGATATACTCCTAAACTTGTACAGGTAAGAAGTTAAAACAACCGAACAGTTAGCAAACATCCATGATGCTGCCCATCCTGCTGAGGATAGCGTTTAGATTAATATACAAAAAGAAAACAGCAGTTAAGTAAACATAGCGATGTGATAATTATGATGTGTATCTGTTTGCACCAGCTCTTGCAACACATTCTCATCCCAAGGCGTCATCTAACTGACGATTTTGACCATGCTTTAACAGCCAACGCTTTAAGGCGGGCATACACTGTGCGATGTCTGTGCGATTTCAGCAAGGTACCTACTCACACTCAACGAGTAAATCGCATGCGATGTAAAGCCAAAGTTCAGGATTTATGTGCTCACACTGTACGGTCCGATCGTCGAGCTGCGACCTCACTGCTCACACTATACGTGTAATATCTGCGATAACCCCCTGGATTGCGCCTATTTACGTGTATGTATCCAGGGGTATTGTCAAAACAAGCATCTGCTAGTATCAAGATTTTCAATTTATGCATTTTATTATTATTATTATATTATCATTATTAGGGGAGGCCTATAGGCTAATTTTATTATTAAATTGATCCGCTATTATAATTAATTTGCCACGCAATATTTTCACAGCACATAACCAACGTGCTGTGAGGATAATAAAATATTACATAATCTTACTCCTCATTAAAAATTGTCTAAAACATTTAGGTCGATTACAATGAATTATAGGCATATAAAATAACTACTACCAATAACTAATAACAGTCTATATTATGTCCGAACATTGCCATAATTAATCATCAATGAAAATTAAAAACAGGTTTATTTCAAAAACATTGTTTGACAAATTAATAAAAGAGGTATCGCAGGTGGCTTGGAAGACGGTGGGTAATATTATCCATTTTGCAACATGAACTGGAGGTACACTGTAAAAAAAAAAATGTGTTCAATTTACGGTAAAATACCGGCAGCTGTGGTTGCCAGAAGTTTACCATTAAATGGTCTTTTACCATTAAAATCACGATCATTTTTTACAGTGTAAGCAACAGTAATTTGTAGCTAGTTTGAACCACAGAACTTGAAGATCTCCCTCTTTTTGTTTTTATTTAAATTTTATTTTTGCTGCAGATCAAATGGTTAAACTTCTGTTTTCGCGCAGGTGCAGTGAGGGAAAAAACACTGAGTTTAGGGCAATCGGTTCGTAGCTTTGCTTCAACTGTGCGATATAGTCACGAGGAGCGACCAAAATTTCTGACATGCCAGAAATTCGCCCGACCATCCGATTGTCGATCGTTTCTCCCTGTACACTCCATGAACACTGCACGACAAACAACGCATGACAAAGCTGAAAATCGGTCCGACACGAAAAAGAGTCGCACGAGTCAGAATTCGGCTCAAAACGGACGAAAATCGCACAGTGTATGCCCGCCTTTAGGCACCCTTTACGCGGTAACACTTTAAAATAATGGTCCGTAGTTAACAAGTAGCTATGCAGGAAGTAATAGGTAGTACTGCGGTAGTACTGCATTAACACCGAAGTTAATACTATTAACTAATATGGAAGCAATATTAACTAAGCATTAAGTAATAGGTAATTTAGTACAAAGGTAGTTCCTTGGTAGGTATTTGATTGTTACTAAAGAAATATATCCTCATTGAGACTACTTTTGAACTAAGAAATAATAACCAATTAATTACTAATCACAAAAGTAACTAAAAAGTGAACAATTGTGGGGGTTTTATACTCTTAACGTGGTCATAACATTTTAGAAGCATGCGCCTCAAATGGGTTCTTTGTGGAAACCAGTTTATGAAGTTTATATATCCCCCCAAATACATTAGCTAGGTTGAGATTGTGACCACTAATCTTGCCAGGATGGACGCAGGATGCTTAGTTAATATTGCTTCCATATTAGTTAATAGTATTAAGTTTGGTGTTAATGCAGTACCTATTACTTCCTGCATAGCTACATGTTAACTACGGACCATTATTTTAAAGTGTTACCGCTTTTTCTTTTGCACTAGAGCAGTTTTGGCCTGATTTTGTTTGAAATTATGTCACATCAGTTTCGTTCTTTGATTTTGCTTAAAGCAGGGGTTCTCAACCTTTTGCAAGCTGCCCCCCCCCAAAGCTGGTTCATTGCAGTTACACTCTAAAAAATGCTGGGTTGTTTTAACCCAATTTTGGGTCAAATATGGACAAACCCGAAATGTTGGGTTAAAAATGTAATGTAAAAATTTAACCCAACGGCTGGGTTAGTCCATATTTGACCCAAAGTTGGGTTAAAACAACCCAGCATTTTTTAGAGTGTAGGGCCCCAGTTCCAAACTCGACATTGTTTGTCTGGGATAGCAAAAGTAACTAAGGAAGGCAGGGCTTACCGATAGATCATATGATACATTGTTATCCAGCCCATTCTCACCCCCAAGGCGTCACTTAACTGACGCCTTGCGAAGCATTTGGACATGCTTCAATATCTGACGCTTTAGGCGCCCTTTAGCGTCAGTTAGATGACGCCCTAGGATCGCGTGTACCCTACCCCCACCCCACACCTAAACCTAACCGCGTCCTCTAACTGACGCTTTCCTTTAACGTCAGTTAGATGACGCCGTAGGATCGCGTCATGTAAGTGACGCTAAAGGGCGCCTAAAACGTCAAATATTGAAGCATGGTCAAAGGTGACGCCTTGGGGTGAGAATGCGTTGTGTTATCACACACAATGAAACATAGTAGTACAGAACACAACAATGTGTTTATTTTATGTGCTACAGTGCTGAAGGCTGGGGTGATTGTTTTAAAAACTCGCTTAATAAAACCGCTTATCAACTGCATTTGCGCTCACTATCATCAAATTTTATCAAAACTTTTTAAATCAGTCCAAACACATTTCAATTTTTATTCTGGAGTTATGTATATATAAAACTTTTTATGACAGTAGTTTAGTGATAAAAAAAAACCAAAACATTTTTTCCCCTCCCATCCTGTAGCCTACTCGCGTTGAGAACCACTGGCTTAAAGAATGTCGGGTTCTTTACTGACAGACAGGAAAAAGAAGAGCTGCAACAATTATATATATATATATATATATATATATATATATATATATATATTTGAGAACATTCAAGCATGAAAACCTATTCTAGTTGACCAGCAAACAGATATGGACTATACATCTTGATTTTTGATTTCAAGGGAATTTTTAATACACCAAAATGTTAAGGTTTCTAATCAGCACGTTCTGAAAATCAATTGTTTCCCTTTGAAATGAATAATTACTGCAGGCAGGATGGGGAACGCAATGCTAATCAGTTTGTTGGGCATGAATCCAGCCCTGAGGGGCGCCGCGGCTCGCTCGCTCCGCTGAGAGGAGAATAATGTTTAGCATAACAACCCTCACAAATTATTCATTTATTTAACTGAGTGTAAAGCACAGTTCACCGTAAATATTGATGATGTGCCCTTGTGAGGAGCTCGATTCTTCATGTAGAATGGTTGTATTTACAATAAACTCATCATTGGTAACAAGGTCTTTTAAAGACAATGTTAAAGGGATAGTTCACTTTGAAATTAATTTTTGATGTGTTTTAGCTTACCTCAAGGGCATCCAAGATGTAGGTGTCTTTGTTTCCACAGTATTTTCAATTTTGACATTTTTCATTCAAACCATTGTTGTCTATCATTCTTACACTGGAGACTAAGGGGGTCGACCAAAAAGCATGCACAGAGAAGTCCAAATTAAACATGATTTAATGACTTGTAAATGAAAGTACACATTGATGGCCTAAGACACGAAACGAGCGGTTTGTGTGAGAAAACGAACAGTATTTATATCGTTTTTACCTCTTGTAATCATAGCCATGACAAAATGATCTGACGGCACGGGCGCTTCGGTCTGCGGCTGCGCCGGAAGTGATCGCTTGCGCGCCTACGTCCCTCTTTGTTTATACAGAGATTTCGGAAGTTTTACCTTTCACTAAACATATTTAGATATACGGGAAACCGCAATGGAAGACGATTTCGGTATATCTAAATAAGTTTAGTAAAAGGTAAAACTTCCGAAATCTCTGTGTAAATATTGAGTGACGTCACACGCAAGCGATCACTTCCGGCGTAACATTGAACTGATTCAGTTCGGTTCAGTTGGACATTGCACAACTGATTCAGATCACTGTGATTACACGAGGTAAAAACGATATAAATACTGTTCGTTTTCTCACAAAAACCGCTCGTTTCGTGTCTTAGGCCATCAGTGTGTACTTACATTTACGAGTCATTAAATCATGTTTAATTTGGACTTCTCTGCGCATGCTTTTTGGTGGACCCCATTAGCCTCCAGTATATGACTGATAGACAACAACGGTTTGACTGAAAAATGTCAAAATTGAAAATACTGAGGAAACAAAAACACCTACATCTTGGATGCCCTTGAGGTAAGCTAAAACATTTAAAAAATTAATTTCAAAGTGAACTATCCCTTTAACAGGTTGTTTGTCATTTGCCCTGAACAGTGAACACAGCACATACGAGAACTGCTAGTTGATATTAACTTGAGAGAGTATAGCAAATCTTCACGATTAGTTTAGAAATAAGAGAACGAGTAGGCCTATGGCGATGAAGATGACGAAGATGACACCCTGAACATGAAGTTCATTGCTGACCATATTCAAGATGGTCTTCAGAATTGGACCGCAAACCAGAATATGACATGCACACACAAGCATCGTTTAAGAAAAATTAAACGATGCTTTCATAGTGTGTGCATGTCATATTTTGGTTTGCGGTCCAATGATGCAAAAAGGTGGACAAAGTCAATGAAAGTGTTATTTTAGTATTATTAAGATACTAGTTTTTTAGTAATATTTTTGGTTTGTTCTTATTTCTATACTTTGTTTTCATTTTAAATTTGTTTTAAGTTTTAGTAACTTTGTTGTGAGATTTTGCCATTTTATTAATCACTGTTGTCTATTTAGTTTTACTTTTCATTTAAGTTTTAGTTATTTTAGTATATGAAAATGAAAATTGTGTTATCTTAGCAAGCTGAACTGAAGTCTATTTTAGCTAGTTTAACTTTTATTGTTTGGTTTTGTTATATTTTATTTTATATCAATTCAAATTTATTTTATTTCAAGTCACATAAATGTTTTTTTATATTGTTTAAGTTAACTACAAAAAACTATTTTCACTCAGAAATGACTAGTAAATCTCACAAATATGTACAAAGAAACAGCAAGTAACATTGATATGTGAAATTTTTCAGTCCAAAAGCTGAAATAGTGTTTATGTAAAACTTCCAAAAAATGTATATTTTAAATTTAGAAAAATATCTTTTACTTTATGAATTTAAATTTGGAGTTTTGTGTGCGTGGCTTTTAGCCCATGTCTGTTAGTGTTGAAGCTAAAGTGTAACGTAAATTTTAGCTGATAAAAGCGCTTTAAATGAAATACTTCCTCTTTCAAGGAAACTGAGACTCTTGTTTGGATGGCTGTATGAATTTTTGTCCAATCAAATGCTTTTTAGATTGAAAACATCCCTCCTCGCCCATTTCTTTTGCATTAGCCATGCTCCATCCTCCTGTTTCAATATGAAATAAATTAGTTTAAACTAGAATATGATGTTATATTGATAAAGTTGAAGTCCTCCGTGAGTTCATTCAGGCCTGTCAGATGAGATAACATCGTTTTGAGCTGAGGTGCATGAAAATGTAGCCTTAAAGTTTTTGTCCTATGGGAGAAAACAAACACTTCATGAAACATTGTCAAAACAATAACATTCTCCACAATGCCAAACTTCACCTGAATCTGAAATCTTATGAGCATTGTTACTAAGCAACAACTCACACACACAGAAACATTATCCTCTTATATAAACATACTGCAGTGCTGCTGTGGTACAGAGATGATAGTGCAGATGATAACACCATGGTACTTTGATATTTACACCACCGTTCAAACGTTGGGTCAGTAAGACCACATTTTTTAACAGAATTCGATATTTTTATTTAGCAAGGAAGCATTGAATTGATCAAAACTGAAAGTTACAAAAAAAATATTCATCAAGGAATTCTTAAAAAATGTGTCACAGTATCCACAAAAAATATGAAGTAGCACCGATTTCAACATTGATAATAACAATAAATGTTTCTTGAGCATCAAATCAGAATATTAGAATGATTTCTGAAGGATCATGTGACACTGAAGACTGTAATAATGACGCTGAAAATTAAAAATAATAAATTCTGAATTAACTCTCACATTAATTTTGTAATGACACAGAAGCCTGAATCCATGAGAAATAGATAAAATGAACGAATCTTTTTCCGAGTCAATTCGTTCATTTCGTTCATTGAATGAAAAAAATGACATGAAAAAACATTTTGATTTTGATAAACGAGTTCGAACAGGAGAGTAACAAACGCGCATCACAGAACAGAGCAAGGCGACCATTTGTGCTTATAAAACTTAAACTTTGGGGGTTTTTTTTAATTAGCGATCGTTTTGCTTGATAAGACCCTTATTCATCGTCTGGAATCGTTTAAAGCCCTTTGAACTGTTTGCAGTTTGCACTGAAACTGTCTTTTGGACCTTGAACCGTTTGGTGTCCAGTAAAGTGCATTATATGGAGAATAATCCTGGAATGTTTTCATTAAAAACCTTAATTTCTTTTCAACTGAAGAAAGAATGACATGGATATCTCGGATGACATGGGGGTGAGTAAATTATCAGCAAAAGTTTTTTGAAAAGTGAACTACTCCTTTAAGAAATCTATCAAATAATCAAGGTTATTCAATATGTAAATGATTTTTTACCAAACTTGAATCCTTCATATTGATCACACCATTAATCTGAATATTGAGGCAGATGCATGTCTACATCAGTATCTCTGATGATTATGATCTAGCTATTTGTCAGTAGATTGTGTTTCTCTGTGCAACAAACTTTTATTCACTCTTACTTCCGATTAGAAACCATCACCAGTACACTCAATAAGATCAAGTAGAGCAAAGCACTTAAAAAGAAAAACAAAAGACAAGCAATTGGCTCTATGACTGAACACTCCCTCCCTCTCCATCAGCGTTAACACTTCCTTCCCCTGACTGCTCCCTTCAAGTCTAATCCTGTTCATCCCTTCCAAGATGAGACAGCCTCCCAAGGAACTACAAATCGATAGAAGTGATCTCGGGAGGCTGAAGATTAATGTGGGAATCGCTGGCTTTGGGAAGATGGTTAAGTAGAACAGACTCCCTACAGGAAATCACTCAGATCCTAATTAACTGTTAATATGTCGGAGCCACGCTGAGACAGGAGTGAGGCGCTTGGACCGAGCCGTAACAAACTTACATATCATGTGTCACTGGTAAGAAGAAAGATTGCTTGTTTTAAATTCCCCCTGTAGTCATAAATGTTATCCCTTAAAAACTCATCTTTGATCACCAAAAAGACATTTCATGCCTTAAAATAGCTTGAATGCAACTCTACACCCTTGCCTGATTAAGTTTACACGGTTCTATGAATATGCAAATTAGTCCCTCCTCCATTTACTCTAGTGGTTACAAGATAGTTTGTGATGTCAGAAACACCACGTCTTGTGCAGTTTTATGGAGAAAATACTCAGCAATGGTGTTGACATGAATTTGGACACGCTTACATTTGGACATAAAGCTAATTTAAAACACCACATAGACATATAAACAACATTAAAAGCTTAATTTTTTTTTTTTTACAGAAATTGCCAAAATACAAGTTGTGTCAGTTTACTCACTAATGTTGTTCCAAACCTCTTTGACTTCCTTTAGTGCAAGAAAATGGTTGCTTATTTTTTATGAAGTTAATGAATGTGTGCCGAGGCTTCACATATAAAGTATGAAAGTGCAAACATGAAGTACAGCTTGAAAAAAGGCACTTTTTTAAAAGGAAGACAAAAGCATTAAACGTGCAGCAAAATTATATATATTATTTTCTCCTTAAAACCGCAGTGAGAGACATTCTCAAAAACACGGTTTGAAATCACTGTTGTTTCTGAAGTCACAAACTAGCTTGTAACCAATCAGGGGTGCGTTTCCCGAAAGCATCGTTAGCCAACTATGGTCACAAGTTCCGTCGTTACCAATAGAGTTCAATGGAAATTGCGACCAACTTGCGACCATAGTTGGCTAACGATGCTTTCGGGAAACGCACCCCTGATCAATGTGAGAACGTCAACGAGTGGACGAGACGAGAGTTCAAGAGATTTCCACGACGCATGCGTGATAATTGAACCGAATTATAAGTTAAATAACTGAAATATTGAAATATTATAATATTATATTATAACTGAAATATTGAACTGAAGGATAATTGAAGGAGATCGCAATTATTGCGCATGCGTCGTGGAAATCTCTTGAACTCTCGTCTCAGGCCTACAAGGAAGAAAAGGAATAGTTGAATAAAGTCATTATTTTTGTTTGTTGTTTTTTTTTTTGCACAAAAAGTATTCTCGTCGCTTGATAAACTTATAGTTGAGCCACTGTAGTCACATGGAATATTTAAACATTTTCTTCATTGACTTTTTGGGCCGTCAAGTGTCATTCCCTTAGGAGCCTATGTGGTAGTTATACAGCTCTCAAATTTAATCAAAAATATCTTTGTGTTCAGAAAACGAACGAAGGTCTTAAGGCCAATTTATACTTCTGCGTCGAGGGTACGCCGTAGTGCACGGCGTTGGCTACGCACGTAGGCGACGCCGTTGTGAGCATTTATACTTCTGCGTTCAGGTCTTGGTTGCTCTGCAGTACTGCTCCGAAACGCTAGTTGGCGGCGGAGGGTTTTAATGTTACACTGTGTTTAGATTCCTCGCGGCTAGGTTACTACAAGCAATATCGACTGAAAGAGAGCGGATCATGTTGGAGTTGGAGCTTATTGAGGTGGAAAAACAGTTCACTTTAGTGAAATTACTAAAACTGAAAGGCAGAAATGACAGAAGACGTCGGAGGAGATGGTACGTGTGGAAATCAGACAGTGGTGGAAATGCGTGAGAAGGTACGTGCGGAAATGCGTAGGAGGAAATGCGATGCTACCAAGCCGACCAATCACCGATCTTGCGGTCCGCGTCGTCGCGACGTGTAGTTACATTTTTGAAGAGGTGCGCGTCAGGCAACGGCGAAGGGTACGCGGTATGGGACGCGTCTGTGCGTATGCTACGCCGTACCTACTGCGCGCACCCTACGCAGAAGTATAAATTGGCCTTTATGGGGTTGGTACAACATGGGGGTGAGTAATTAATGACTTAATTTTTATTTTTTGGGTGAACTAACCCTTTAACAGAATCATTCATCAGATGTCATCATCTTTACCCAAAAATGCTAAATACAATGTACATTACCTCAATTATTCCAATTAACATAATCTCAATTAATACTTAACATGTAAACTGTGGAAACAATCAAAGTGAAATGAACAGGGATTTATTGGACTAAAAATGCAAACAGAAAAAAGCAACAGTCTTGGATTTATATCCAGTGAACCACACTGATGAAATTTCATAACTTTTATTTCTTCGGAAAACTATCTGAATGTCTCATCCAGGTCGCATAATTATTGAAATCAGCTTTCAAATTGTACGTCAAAATCCGACAACTATGCTTTGTCAAGTACCGTTTCAAGGGTAAAATCTCTTGGATGTATCAGTTTCAGGTTATTTTAAACCAGATGAGTCACATTATTATACAAGTAGGACCAACTTTAAACAGCTAATGCTGGTAGCCAATTGTTAAAGCGCACCTCTTCAATATATCCTTGATGTAAAGTTATTATCCAACACAGTAGTTAAAGTGATGCTTTGTGATGACATGAGTCACGCTCCCTGGTTGCCTGTTTAGCAGAGTTTTAATTAAATGAGAACGATTTCTCCCTCATTTGATATGTAGGCCTACTGTGATGCTCTCAAGTGGGCTAATCTGCTTTAAAGGAACTGAATAATAGTTCATTTCAATGGAATTTTTTATAGTACTTTGATCCGTAAAATGGGGATGACGAGAGATTTTAGTCTATCGCAAAAACACTTAAAGTTTTTAAAAATGAAATAATAATGCAAACGGAAGTTTTAGGTCTTTCAAATGTTAGCCTTGTTATATATAAGTGCTCCAAAACAATAACAAAATTTGCATTTAGAAGATATAAGGATTCAAAAATTACAGTCTCTTACATAGATCAATGATTTTGATGACATCACTCTGCACTTTAACTTCTCATCAGATTTTCTGTCCAATCAAATGCTCTCTAGAATCTAAAGGGTCCTGCTCATTAAGATGCTGTATGGCTGAAATCGATCATTTGTTGACACACTTACTATTGTCTACATGGTGAATTGCACATTTTATAGGTGATATAGGGAACAATGCATACAGAGTAAATATGCTTTCAATTGGGAAAAATTAAGTCTGGTTTCACGTCAGTGTCATATGAACACAGTCTCGGTCAAGAGACATGCTAACAAAGAGCTGATCATATGCGCGAGTAGACAGCGCAAAGCAGAAATGTATCGGACCTATTTGAATTCTGCAGAGAATGCTATATTTTAAAGCAATATGGAGGAGATGAGGAGGGAAAATGTGTTTACTGCGGCGATATAAACAACATTGGCTATTTAAAAAAGGGGAGGAGCTGTTTCAGTGGAAATCACGAATAATGCTGCGCGTTTCAACACTGTAAAAACTATTTTCAAGATTTGTTATCACAACATATTTTCTTTTGTCAAATCAACTTTATAATAATTTATTTAGTTGAGATAACTTATTATTTTGAGTTTCTGATGATTAAATTAATCTCCTTCATTGTATTAACTCACTTTTTCCACTTCAATCAACTTAAAATTTTAAGGCAACCCAGGTTACTTACTTTTTTAAGTTAAACCAACAATTTTTTTTTTCACAGTGTAGTAATCACAACATTTTTTCTTTTGTCAAATCAACTTAATTTATTTAGTTCAGATAACATATAATTTTGAGTTTCTGATGATTAAATCGTTCTCCTTCATTGTATTAACTCACTTTTTACAGTTCAATAAACTTAAAATGTTAAGGCAACCAGGTTACTTACTTTTTTAAGTTAAAGGGTTAGTTCACCCAAAAATGAAAATTAAGTCATTAATTACTCACCCCCATGCTGTACCAACCCCGTAAGACCTTCGTTCGTCTTCGGAACATTGGCTGCCTAAGGGACTGCCTCTTGACGGCCCAGAAAGTCAATAAAGAAAATGTTTAAATATCCCAAGTGACTACCGTGGCTCAACTATATGTTTATCAAGCGACGCGAATACTTTTTGTGCGAAAAAACAAACAAAAATAACGAGTTTATTCGACTATTTCTTTTCTTCCTTGTAGGCCAGAAACGAGACTTCCTTAGATTTCCACGACGCATGCGCGAGAATTGCGATCTGAAGCAGATCCTTAGGCAGCCAATGTGGTAGTTATACAGCTCTCAAATTTAATAAAAAATATCTTCATTTGTGTTCCGAAGACGAACGAAGGTCTTACGGGGGTGAGTAATTATTGACTTAATTTTCATTTTTGGGTGAACTAACCCTTTAAACCATCAATTTTTTTTTACAGTGAAGGCACTTCAGTGGGCTTTTAATGAGATATTGCTTTTGCTGGTATAACAGCTAGAAGGCCAAAAACTAGTAAAATTACAGGATTTCTCTCAAAACTCACAAGTATGTACCTGTTATTATTAGATATTGTTGACACAATGAACCTTTGTGCATGTAAAATACTTTCAATGTCAATTCTCTTCCACGCACGGCTTCCATTTGAGACTTCAGATGCATTTTTCTCTTGGTTTTGTTCTCTTCACGACATGTCTGAAGCAGGTGGCAAACGCGTCTCACCCCAGGAACAAGTAAAAGACTAATCGTGCTTAACCCCATCTGCTCATTCTCTTGTTTAAGACAGTCAATTTGTGAACTTCCATTTTCCGGCTAGCGTGAATATCTCCCTCTCTACAATTATGGCTCTTTCAGAGCCACCGTGTAAACAGAAAGATGGAGGTGCTGAACTCTTTCTCAGCTATCTGTGAAGACGTGATGTAGAACGTTTAGTCTGTTTTAGCATTCACCACTGCTGCTGAGCTGACCACCACTCCATTTGGTATTTATTCATTTATTAGACTTTTAATATTTTAAAACATCTGATGGACTTTTCAATAGGATCATAAAATATAAACCAACGAATCATGTAGTTTGGTGACCTGTCTAGAGTGTGCCTTTCTTTTTTCGTAATTTGCAGCTTCTTATTGATGTGCTAAGCTCTTAACACTAACCCACTCAAACTGTTGCGTACCTTTCTTAGACTTATTAGTTTGGTGTTACTAGTGATTAGAGCTGAGATTATTCTCTTACGTTCCTGCTAAGTCCGGGATAGGTGCTAACCTTGCGATGAAAAACTGGCCAAAATCCCGAAGACTTGCTGTGAAGTAGTAATTGCTTCATATTATGCATGTCACGGTCTAACTGGGATGTTTATTATGGAGCAGATTACCAGTTCGGGGACAGGTGCTATCCTTAGCGGGCCATCTCCGGTGTGAGAGGAGGCCGAGTTGAGACCCCAGTGGTTTGCTGTCTGAATACATGAATAAAATGCAGCAAACATCAAGGCTGGTGCTGTTGAAGGAGTCATACAGCAGTTCGCTAACCACATTTGGCTACACAGTGAATACACAATGTTGACGTGGGCAGATATGACATTGACAGATGCCACAACAATTTAACGTAAAGGATTAGCCTGCAGTGTTGGAGAGTAACTTACTAAAAGTGCCAATGTTACTGAATGAACTTGTAAGAGTGGTTTCCCTACAATGGTTCAGGTACAGGATTGCCAAATGAAAGAAATGTTTTTAGCATGATGGTGTAAAACTACATTTCTTATCTACTACCACCCACTGCTTCTTAGCCAAACAACTGAAATAAGCACAGTTAAGAATAGCAAAACGTGGGAGTGCATTGTGTGACTATATTTAATTGCAATAGCACTTTAAAGTTAATACAGAATCAAAACTAGTTGGCACATCATTTTAACTGAAAACCATTAATAACAGGTTACACTGGTAACAAAATACATGTAAGATTTTGAAACATACAGTGCCCAAGCTGTTTCCTGAGAGATAGTTAGATAGATAGAGAGAGTGAGAGAGAGAGAGAGAGAGAGAGAGAGAGAGAGAGAGAGAGAGAGAGAAGCTTTAAAAAAGAAGAAGAGTGAAAGTGTCTTATTTCACACTTGACCTAAGTCTACCTGGGTCTTGTCTACAATCGGCGTCCCCAAACGTCTACAGTCCTTTATTCTATAGCGCCTCATCGACGTCGACTGAGTCCCCTAACTCTAACTTAATGTAAAATAATTTTCTAATACTGTTAGTTGTATTCAGAGCCGGATAGTAACGGAGTACATTTACTTGAGTACAGTATAAAGTTGAGTACAGTACTAAAGTCAATTTTGAGGGATCTGTACTTTACTCGAGTATCGTTTTTGGGGTGTACTCATGACTTTACTCAAGTACATTTGAGAGGGAAATATGGTACTCTTTACTCCACTACATTTCTATCCATAACCGTGGATACCCGTTTCTTCTAAAAAAAAATGGAAAAAAAAATTGATTGGGTCAACTTATCAGCAATTACCTTCAGCTTTCCGCCAAAGTCAACTCCATGGTCAGATTTAGATAAGAGATGAAACCATGGACGAATCAATGGATTAAAGGCACAATATGTCGTTTTTTTCACCACAAGAGGGCGCAGTTTCCAAAAATAACACAGGCGTAGGTTGATGACACAGTGATGAGCTGAATGATGGGACTTGCTGTCAAGCTGATGGATCTAATAATGTTTATGAATGTTCATGTTTTTTAACATTACTGTGGTATGAAAGTACTTCAGTAGATATTTTTGTGCCAGATAAATCCTCTGAATACAGAATTATGTAGAGTCATATGTTATTTTAATTTTACGTGTATAAGGGTTTAAGCTTCAACATCATCTTAACTTCAATACAGTTAGGTAGTAACTTGAGACTGTGTAGTGTAGAGACTGTTTTTTCAAAATGGTGGCTTAACTATAGTTTATCTCAACTAACATTGCTACTCCAACACTGCCAAACTGACATGAACTTTCAGCTCATGCAGCAGCGAGAGAACCGCTGGTAAATGTGTGCTATGGAAACAAGAGACTCATGCAGCTGGTCACAGCGTGATCTACATTGCCTCGCTTTAACTATGCAGGGACTCTGTTTATCACAACATGGACACAAGAATTCAAACATTAACACAAATCTGCACTGAGAGTGACTGCTGGAAATAAATCCAGTTTCAGACAAAGGGCGGAAAAAGCTGGGAAATAAAAGACACAGAAGATGACCAAGAGAGACAGAGGATATGAAAAAAAGAGATTAAAATTTTTCTATTATGCCTTTCCAAGACAGCAGGACAGATTTTGGCGGTAGTTATCGAGGATGCCAGGAATGAAATGACAATGTTATTGTCTGAAGCTCAACACCTTAAAGGGACAGTACCTCACTTAACAAAATCCTGTCATCATTTACTCACAACACTCACCTCATTACAAATCTGTTTGTCATCCACACGTGTACATATTCAAATTGGGTGTTACAATCAGTGTTGCTATTGTAAAACTAAAACTATTCAAATTTGTTTTCATTAATATTAGACGAAAGCTGTCGTCTCGGCAACTAACTGAAATATATATATATATATATATATATATATATATATATATATATATATATATATATATATATATATTTCAATGATTTTGTTATGTTCCCGAGAAACTTTGCAAGTTTTGTGAGCAAGTGCCAAGAATTTGTGTTCCCAAAAAAAAAAAAAAAAACATTCAGGGAAACGAAAATTTTGCGATCCATTTTCCAAACTGCTGTCTAATGTGGCTACAGATTAATATCATACAGGTATAAATTACTATTTAAGTGATTATTACATTGTCATGGAAACTATGTATAAACCTTAATTAAACAGATCTTTGCATTACTACTGGAAGCTTCCAGTTTGCTATGTTTCAAATGATAATCGTGGCTAGGCTAGTCGGCTGCTACCACCATATACTGTCCTAAAACCAAGTTTTGCAGTCCACATGGGCTCCCAACACTTCCAGTGGATGTCACACTTGCACTCTAAGTCACTAAAAGCACTGCCACTTGTCCTGGTGTACATGGTCATCATTTATCCACGTCTGCCGGATCCATCGATAGCTGCTAACTGTAGCATTACAATGACTCTTACACCCACTATGATTCGCTATCTGTCGAATCATCTCTTGGAGCTTAACACTCGCTTTATCCCATCGAACATTGCTTCTCTCAAAGAACTGGGCATCCTTCGTCAACCCCCCTACATTTATAGAGGGTCACGGCGGCGATTTGTTTACTCCGAGAGGATCACCGAGAGCTCTATTCCAAGCCTGTGGACAGTTGCTAGTACCGGCGCACATCAACGACATCATCAGAAGCGTTTTTGCTTCATGCTTCAAATACTGTAACCGACCACACCCACGCCCCCTGCAGGAGGAACTACCCACTGCGCGTCCTGAGAAACGCAGAGTGGATCCTACCGTGCTGCGCTTTCTGATAAAGTGGACTCCAAATATTAAAATGGAACTGTTAAACTGTCAATCACTTACCAATAAGGCATCTTTTATTCACAACTATATAATTGATCATAAGCTTGATTTTATGTGCCTCACTGAGACCTGGCATAAATCAGAAGTGTATTTTGCACTTAATGAGGCTTGCCCACCTGGCTATACTTATCTGGAAAAATCTAGGGGAAATGGTCGTGGAGGGGGTTTGGCGGTCATTTATCGCTCTGATTTTCACCTATCTTTGGTGTCCTTGCCAAAGCTGTCGTCATTTGAATGTCTGGCTTTTAAATGTGATTTACCCACTCCATTTACAACCATCCTCATATACCGACCACCAAAATCACACCTGTGTTTTATTGCAGAGTTAACTGAGTCACTTTTGCCAGTTTGCACCACATCAAACCATGTGGAAATTCTCTGAGACTTTAACATTCATGTTGAATCTCCAACAAGTTTATATACCACAGAACTTTACAACTGTTTGATTCACTCAACCTCAGGCAACTCGTGACAGTCCCTACACATACCAAAGGGCATACATTGGATCTCATTGTAACAAACTTTCCGGTTAACAATGTTCATGTACACGATTTAGGCATATCTGATCACAATGCCATTTCATTCGACTTTTCACTGTTGACCTCACTTAATAAACCTAAACATAAAATCTGCTTTCGCCGAACAAAAGAAATTAACCTTGAACATCTGTAACGTGATTTACAAAAACTAATCATATCGGCCAATCACTCTACTACTGACGCGCTTGTCTTTCATTACAATATCGGATTAAAAGCGATACTTGATGCCCATGCGCCCCTCAAGACACGGACTGTAACATTTACACGCTCTGCTCCGTGGTACACTGATGCGCTTCGTAGACAGAAGGCGGCTGGGGAGGGTCCTCGAGAGGCGCTATGTTGCCACTGGGCTCACTGTACACAAAATCACTAATAGAGAGCACCAAAGATCATATTCCAAATTACTCAGTCAGGCACGGTCACAATACTATTCCAATATCATTAACAATAATCCAAGAAATCCAAAACAGCTCTTTAAAACAGTAAACTATCTTCTCAGTCCACCTGCCCTGACGCATAAAAACAATACTGATGACCAGTGTAATAAATTCCTTGATTTTTTCACCACAAAAATAACTACCATCCACGCTAATCTAATACCAAGCAATGTCATTCCATCCATCACCCCAATCTCTGCACCAATACTCTCTCATTTCACTACACCTACACATAGACAAGTTGAGACTCTCATACACAGTATGAGACCCTCAACGTGTTCACTGGACCCTTTTCCCACTGCCATGATCAAATCAAATACTATTTCTTTAAGTCCTCTCATCACTACTATCATCAACTCTTCTCTGCAATCGGGTCATTTTCCAATCTTGCTTAAAACTGCGCTTATCAACCCTCGGCTTAAGAAACCATCTCTTGATCCTGATATCTTAGCAAATTATCTGCCGGTTTCCAACCTTCCATTTCTCTTCAAAGTCCTTGAAAAAGTAGTCATCATCTTCACTCACATAGTCTCTATGAAAAATTTCAGTCTGGTTTCCGCTCCAGCCATAGTGTAGAGACAGCCCTGGTCAGGGTCACAAATGATCTTCTTGTGGCTGCTGACCAGGGCTCTCCATCTCTCCTTATTCTCTTGGACCTCTCAGCCGCCTTCGACACTGTTGACCATAACATTTTACTCCATCATCTGCAACACCTCATTGGCATCTCACATAGAGCACTTCAATGGTTTCGATCCTACCTGACTGACAGAGTTGAGTATGTGGCCCTGGGGGAGCCAGGTCGAGGCCCCACACAGTTACATGTGGAGTGCCCCAGGGTTCCGTTCTCGGCCCTACCCTTTTCTCCATTTATATGCTCCCACTGGGCCACATCATCAGCAAGCATGGCGTTGCCTTCCACTGCTATGCTGATGATACAGGCCAGACCCCACATCATCTACACCATCACTCTCCACTCTAAACACCTGCCTGGAGGAGACAAGGGCATGGATGACGGATAACTTCCTCCAGCTAAACAGCACTAAAACTGAAGGTCTCCTTATTGGGACCCCGCACCAACTCCGATCTTCCCCCCTGACCGTCTACTCATTTACTGGCCATGACATTCCTTTGACATCCTCTATAACAAACCTGGGAGTTCGATTTGACGCCCATCTATCATTTAACACTCACATCCAACACACCTGTAAAATGGCATTTTTTCATCTCCGGAACATTTCCAAACTTCGCCCCTCCCTCTCCTTTTCTGATGCAGAGATGCTGGGGCATGCCAATGTCTCCTCCAGGCTTGAGTCTTGACTACTGCAATTCACTCCTCATTGGGATCCCTGATGGGGGTGCGCAAATTTGAGCACATCACACCCATCCTCCAAAAACTCCACTGGCTCCCGGGTTAGATTCAGGATTGATTGCAAGATCTGTCTCCTGACCTATCAGTGTGTCTATGGTAGCGCACCAGAGTACCTTAAAGAACTCATTAATTTTCATAATCCACCCCGACATCTCCGCTCTTCTGACAGCCACAAACTCCAGGTTCCTATGTCCAAACTCCGCACTATGGGAGACCTCGAATTTGGAATGCTCTACCTAATCACCTGAGAGCGCCACAGTCTATAGAGGTTTTTAAAAATAAATAAAAAAGACCCGCTTATTTTTAACTGCATTTTCTTAAAATTATATTTTGCTTTTATTGCCACTGACTGTTTTTTTAATTTTGTCATTGATTTTTTTTTTTTCTGCTGTAAACTACAGTACTAAGGCAGTATTGGGTATTATAAGGT
This sequence comes from Pimephales promelas, assembly GCF_988280905.1. NCBI lineage: Eukaryota > Metazoa > Chordata > Actinopteri > Cypriniformes > Leuciscidae > Pimephales > Pimephales promelas. Next base: position 22,346,269 of record NC_142791.1, read on the forward strand.
AACTACATGGGTTTTCCCACACTGTCTATGTGGGAAAGACAGTGAAGATGGACTCATCAGAGAACAATGTTTCACATTGTCCACAGCCCAAGATTTCCACTGTTGGCACCAATGAAACCGACATCTGACATTGGCACGAGTGACCGAAGGTTTGGCTATGGCAGCCCGACAGTGAATATTAACCACATGGAGCTCCCGATGAACAGTTTTGGTGGAAACGTGAGAGTTAAGGTGGGTGTTTAATTCTGCAGTGAGTTGGGCAGCTGTGATTTTATGGGGTTTTTTTATTTTGTTTTTTTTTACAATCCAGGTTATTAGCTGGACATCCCTTTTAGATCCCCAAGTACTTTTACATCCCTTCATCCTATCCAGCTCTTGATAGGCCACAGAGACTCGCTGTCCTTGTCACAGATGAGCTTCTGTCCTCTTTTGAACTCTGATATGTCTCCCATTATGTTGTGTGGATTTCAATATTTTAGCTGTGCTATTGCTCTGATAGTTCAACCTTCACACTCTGTTCTTACAGATTTTATTGTGAAATCAGTGGAGATTGGCCACCAGGCCGAACATATATATGAGTGAAACCTCCAACACTATATTGGCCAGTGTTTCAGTTTCCAATTGTCCAATCTCTGTGTATTAGTGGACTAATGTATGGAATAGTGAATAGTGATTTCGAACACAGCCTTGGAATTTACTGACTACAACTTTAGAGATACTTTTTATAGGCCACTTTTTATTTTTAATGCATACAGACAACTTTTATGGTATGTTTATGACATTTTTATGCCTTTTTTTTTTGTCTGGAAAAAGCAGCGTGAACAATCTAATATCTTTATTTGAGTTCCGAAAGAAAGAAAATTGTATGGAGACGAAATTTTGGCTGAACTGTTCCTTTAAGAGTGCAGTTATGATGCCACTGCCAAGAGAACACATATACGCCACAAGCCATCGGGCATCTAAATGCCTCGGAAAAACTGAATTGTTATAGCTGTAATTTTCTAACAGTGCATGGGTTCATTTGTTACCATTCATGAAGCAATTTGGGAACTGGGTGATGCCCTGTGAGGTGTAAACTGCAATTATCTCTGTTGATTTCACACATACTTTCAAGACAAAGTCAAAATCACTTCACACTTCATGTGACTGGTGGTTTTGTGTATGAGCTTAAACATTTGACCTGATCTATGCAAATTAGAAATCGTATCGTGGCGTACTGCGTTTTAAAAAGCCAATCTCTTTAGCTTACCTCTCTATGTAGAGTACCTCTGACATACGAATTTGTCATTCAGAGATTTTCCTCCTCCCCAAGCCATTCCTCTCCCACTTCCAGCTGATGTCCATTTCTCATCTCCTTCTCAATTCCTCCTCCAGCATGCAATCTGTACTTGACGGATTCCTTCTATTTCTTTTGCATTAGTGGCAGTCTCTTCCTGGGATCATTATCTTGACAAATACAAAACCCCTTAAAATAATAGTCTACCTGACAATTCTTATAATGACATGCTGCTTAGCAACCTACTTCAAGTTAAAAAATAATATCTCAGACAAAATCACATTGCACAATTATATTATATCACACATCCCCACTTACCATTTTATCCGCAATCTTAAAACACAGTTTCTCTGGACGTGCAGAGAATTGAGCTGTTTTCTCGGGTGCTTCTGATGAGGCCGACATATTCCAGGTCTCCAAAGAAACCCATTGATTGACCGTCGGGTGTCCATGAGTGATTGAGCTCAATTACAGTTATCTAGTTTTCTCTGAAGACCATTATCCCCGCTACCTGCGGAAAGAAGAGAACTGGAGAGTCGATGGCATGAAATCTGAAGACTCGAGAACCTGATTGTCTATACTCAGATACAAGTGATACCTGGTGCTACAAACACCACCTTGTCCATCTTCTACTGCTCAAACACCTGATTGCCGTATTGCTGCGAGCAAGACGACTGGTCAAGAATGTCTTGATGTTTGTGAGGTATGCTAAGAGGAAAAGTTGATGCAAAGCATGCAATCTCATAATGTATTGCAACATAAATCTCAGTGGGAAAAAAAGAATCCAATAGGCAGATGAACAAAGAGAAATATTGATTAATTGTACTTAAAGTGTAACTTTGCTGATTTTCAACCCACTTGGTATTGTTACAATGTTGGTTGATTATGTAAATGGACAATGTTTACTCCATTTTCGTGTTACCTGGGCCAAGAAATTTGAGTACATTTGTCAGTTTATTTGTCCGTCATCCAGCAGACATTTGACAGCTCCAGAGGTAGCTTTCGTCAAAACCAAAGATTTTAGTATTAGTTAGACGCGTTCCTGGGTCATCATATTTGGTTGATCTTTTTTATTTATTAAGAAAAGCATCTCAAGCACAATACAAGTATCAGATTGTCACAGAATTAAATGGAGGGCGAAAAGCAAAAAATAAACAAGCATAATAAATTCTCACATTTGAATGAATATGAATATAATCACAGTACATATAAACAACTACTGGTAATAAACCAGAAGAAAATAAAATAAAATAAAAAAATCACGTTTTATCCAGAGCTTGTTTCTTTAAATTAATCTTTCTTTATTTAAAATAATCTAAAAACGGGGTCCTTGATTTTAAGAAAAGATCGGGTTTCATTTCCCCAAGTTTGAGGGCAAAGAGTAGGTCAAAATCCCACTGACAGCTGGTTGGAGGAGATGGCAGCTTTCAATTCATTAGTATAAGTCCTATAGTATAGTATAAGTACTAACTGACAGAGAAAAAAATTAAAGGGATATAGAATAAAAATGACAAAAGCAAAAAACTAAATTACTAAAACTACTAGAGTACTAAAATTAAAAATTGTTCAAAATCTTAATAAATAATACTAAAATACTAGAGTATTGCATTGTTCCTCTCACCAATCAATTATCAAATCAGTCAAATTTCTTTTTGGCTTTGCAAGCAGAGTTCTTGCCTATAATTTGACCCGAGAGAAATGTTGAAATATTCCAATATTCCAATACTGAAAAGTGGAAATAAAACTAAAGTGATTCAATCAAATCATTAAAAAAAGTAAATACATAAAAAATACTAATTTACAAAAAGAAATATGTTGCAATCCTCACCAATCAATTGTGTGGCAAATCCCGTTCATTTCACATGCTGCGTCTCTCCAGTGAACAGCAGGGCAACTCGCTCTTCAAATATTGTACACTATCTGTCTTCCCCTTGTCAGCTGGTCAGTACATGATGTTCCTGCATGTTTAAACCTCAAAAAGAGGCTGACTGTGGCTCTTGGTGTGGTTGGAGGGTTTTGAAGATTGATGACTGACCCTGCAACGGATCCATCTACTTATCTCAGTCCCACAAATATTCCCACGATGGCTAATTACCTGCTGTAAGCTGCAATTTGGCACACCAGTCTTACCAACGGGAACCAGTACAGACAGTGTGAGGTGGCAGAGGGAGGGGAACGGCCTGCCCATGTGGCACACGCCGCCTGTGTTCTCGTTTTCTGCTGGAACCACAAAGGTTTTCAGATCTCGGCATTCACAGTACAGCCCTTCATTCCTCAAAGATCTGCCTTCAAACAATGAAGTGCCTCACAGGACCCGAGTGGAAATTGAAGAGGAGTGTATTATCCAGGTTATCATTCTCTGAAGCGCTCATCCTAATATGTATGTACTTTGCTAGTGGGAAGGATATAACAGAGCTAACCTAATGCAGTTAATATTTATCAGGCAAGGCTTCAAAATCGGTATAAACGGAAAAATATTATTTTCTTAGTCAGTATTTTAGTTTTCCAGTACAAACATGTAAACATTTTTTAATCAAGATAAATTTACTTCAGAAGCAAAATTAAGACAAACACTATCTCACAAAAGTGAGTCCACCCCTCACATTTCAGCAAAAATTTTAGTACATCTTCTCAAGGGACAATATTGTAGAAATGAAACTTGGATATATTTTAGAGTAGTCAATGTTCTGCTTGTATTGCAGTATATATTTACTGTCCTCTGAAAATAACTTTTAAAGTTATTAAAAAGCAATTATTGTCAAAATAGCTGGCAACAAAAGTGAATACACCCTAAGTGAACATGTCAAAATGTCTAAAGTGTCAATATGTTGTGTGAGCACCATTGTTATCTAGCACTGCCTTAATCCTCCTGGGCATGGAGTTCACCAGAGCTGCACAGGTTGTTGCTGGGACCCTCTTCCACTCCTCCATAATGACATCATGGAGCCGCTGGCTGTTAGACACATGGCGCTTCTCCACCTTCCGCTTGAGGACGCCCCACAGCTGCTTAATAGAGTTCAGTTCTGGAGAAATACTTGGCCACTCCATCACCTTCAGCTTCCTCAGCAAGGCAGTTGTCATCTTGGTGGTGTGTTTAGGGTCGTTATCATGCCGTTCGGCCCAGTTTCTGAAAGGATAGCCCAAAATGCTTCCATGTTTCCCTCAATGAAGCATAGCTCCCCAGTACCAGCAGCACTCGTGCGGCTCCAGACCATGATGCTACCACCACCAGGCATGACTCTAGGCAAGACACTTATTTTTTTGGTACTTCTCACCAGGGTTTCGCCACACATGCTTGACACCGTCTGAGCCACACATGTTTATCTTAGTCTCATCAGACCATAGGACATGGTTCCAATAATTTATGCTCTCAGACAGATTGCTTTCAGCAAAATGTTTGCAGACTTTCTTGTGAGCCAGCTTCAGAATAGGCTTCCATCTGGGTCGACGGCCATGCAACCCGACTTGTTGCAGTGTGTGGTGTATGGTCTGAGAACTGACAAGCTGACCTTCCGCTTCTGCAACCTCTAAAGCAATGCTGGCATGATCATGCGTCTGTTTTTTGAGACAAAAACGCACAGCACGAGGATTCAACTTCTTTGATTGACCCTTGCAAGGCCTGTTCCAAGGGGAACACGTCTTGGAAAACCTATGTATGACCCTGGCCTGTACTGTAACTCAGTACATAGCCCAGGTCTACTTTGTGGAGAGCAACAATTCTAATTCTACCAGAGAGACTCGGGAGATAAGATACTGTACAATAAAGCATTTTATTAACAGCCCAGCAAGCCATATATGCAATAAAGTTATTTGGCGTAGGCCCCGTCTGTAACTCTCGCTCCGAGTGTATGGATTCTGCATATCCTGCCTGAAGATGAAGGCAGGGGCGCAGCCGACCCCCCCTTTGGAGTTTTGGAAGGAACCGACCTGGTGGTGGTGGTGGGAAGGATGGAGCAAAGACCATCTTAGTGGAGGTGCAGGGAGGATGGTGGTAAGTGAAGCGTCAGCATCTGCGAACTCATACAAGTGTAAGTAAGGGTCTTTTATACTTCACGTATTAGCGATTGGATAGATGAGAAGGTAATAATGACGTGACAATTGAGTCTTCCTGGCAGAACTTACGTTACGCTTTCATTTCTCAAATCCAGAGGGTTCTTTGCCATGAGGTGCCATGTTAAACATCCAGTGATCAGTATGAGAGTATTTTAACTGCTCTTATACAAGATAGTAGCCTGACTTCATCATAAGCCGTTTTCCGACCAGAGGGACTTTTGCAGTTCTTAGAACCTAACGTTCCCATAACCATTTTTTTCTTGTGTTCCGACTGGACTAAATTGGGGATTTTTTAGTTCCTCAGACCGTAGTTCCTATAACTCTTTCAGTACCTAGTCTAGAGCGAGGACTTTTTTAGTTCCCTTTCCCTAGGTCTACGTTGATTAGTTCAACTTATAAGTCATGCCCACTGTCAAGTGTCAACACGGAACTTGTAGCGCGTTGTCTGCCATACGCTGTGTGTTTTTGCAAAACATTACAACGAGGATTAAGACAAACATAACGCATTTAACCAGCTAATTGCTAATAATAGCTAAACTTACCCGTCGTTTTGTTTGCCTCCTGCGCTCTGCTCTTTTATCTTCTTCCATCTTATTACTTAATATCATATTACGCTGGACCCTTCGTATTCTGTGTTTCTCTGTACAGAACTCAAGCATAATCTTTAAACGCCGCCGTTCGTTCTCCGTTATTAAGGTCCCGGCAAGGCAGAACAGGAACCAGGAACATTGCAATAGCCTCCTCCATGCTGGTTTGTTGTAAGACTGTCGCCGTGCTTGCGTCCTACCAGTTCCTATAGCCACTTGGCCAGTGCGAACGCAAGCAGCAAAACTGAGTTTGGGGAAGAGTAGAACTGTTTAGAAGTGGACAGTTCCTATAACTAACTTCCTGTAACTACTTGGTCGGAAAGCGGCTACACTCATATTCTATTCAGAATGTGAGTCTGATTCTGCTCCATTTGATTATGAGGCGTGTCTTAAAAAACTCTGCACTCAATTGGACAGACCTACAACCAATCAGAGCAACGCAGCAAGTGACGTACTGTATGTTGAGCGACTCATAGATGTCAACAGAACTGAACTCCACGCACTCTGGAAAAAGTATTTAAGAAAAATGAGTGTTAACAACCTTTGCCGGTGTTGCAAAAAGACTTTGCTGATTACTTGCAAACTCGAAAAACATTTTTGAACGAAATAGAAAATGTGTATGTATTAGGGGTGGCACGGTACATGAAAAAACACCCGAACCGTTCGGTTCGCTTGTCTCGGTTCGGAGCGTGTGTGCGTCTCACGGTTCGACGCATGCGCAATGTAACCTCGTGCCCGTATGTGACGTGTGTTTTCTTTTCGCGCGACATAAACTTGTTCGACGTGGACCGGCGCTGCACAGAGCGACCGGTGAATAACATCAGTCTAGCGCGAGTCGGCTCCGTATGCATTCATCACTTTCGCGGTATTTGATATCATTACCGATCGCTCTGTGCAGCGCCGGTTCAAGTTAGTAAACAAGCCAGTAAAAGTGGAGTATGGAGCGCGGTCACGGCACGCGGAGAAATGGCAAGTGGGAGAGATGAGGGAGTTGGAGGATGCGCCAGCGTCGTATAAGTCTATGGTATAAGTCCAGTGTGTGGGAACATTTTGGATTTCATGTTATGATATTTTAATTTAACTACAGTGGCACTTTATGTATAGATAAGAGCTTCAGTCATACGTTTCCAAACCCTGCACTTTAATTTTAAGTGGAAAAGTACCCTCACATTTTGGGAATAGAAGCATTGTTGATAGTACTGTTTTTGTGTTGAGGTTGAACTTAAATTTCACTTTATGTTTATGGCCTTTGCTATTGCTATAGCTAAATTATCAATAGGCAATGAGGTTTCATGTATATTGACATTTAAAAGACAGTGTTTTAAGAGTTCCTCTCTTTTTCTTTTAAAAGATATAATTTTGGTAAGAGCTACAAAAGTTAGCAGTTGATACATGAAAGTTAATTTCTTTGTGTTAATAAGATTTATGTGATAAAAATGCACAAGTTCTTGTAGAGATAGTGATACACATTCTCCTTTTTTTTTGCCAAATAAACAAAAAGCATGTCAATTTCTTCTCTCTTGCTGTATCTAAATCTCACCTAGCTTTCCTCTGAGATAGTCCCAAAATGTGCTTAAAGTCAAAGAGTCAAATTCAGTTTGTGCATGATTGCATGAATATAATATATATATATATATATATATTAATACTGTATCCTAAAGTGTGGATAATTAAGCTATATATCACATGCTGAAGTACATTTCTGGAGTGTTAAAGATTAAAAGAAAAAATAACAAGAACCGTACAGAACCGAAAACCGTGACCCTAAAACCGTGATACAAACCGAACCGTGGGTTTTGTGAACCGTGCCACCCCTAGTATGTATATATGAACAAGTTCTCTGTTTAGGATTAGATCTCGACATTAAATCTGCTCGCATTTGACGGACCTGTCTCAACTTTATAACACAGTTGGAGTGCGACGAGTGATTTTAATAAATGGAGAAACGACGAAAGACATCAGGCTGAAGAAGCGTGTTCATTTGAGTCTTCAGAGAAAAGAGACCGGGAGCCAAAATTATGTTTTAATGATGTTTTTAAAAATGATGATTTAAATACAAAATAAGTAGCATCATCTAATGATTTATTTAAAAAAATTCACCACTTATAAGGTGACTACCAGTATGGGTAATGGTGTGAGAGTAGTATAACAAAGCATCACCATTGGTTTATGCAGTGATGACTTTGACATGAGTTGCCGAATCCTGTAGGAAGGACGGCAAACACATCTTGACGATCGACATATGCCTTTATTGCAGTTCGTCTTTTAAAATGAATATGCTGTCGATTTCTTCTAAAACAGTGTGATCGCGTGATAGATCTATACATCTCAGTTCTCTAGCTGCAGTCATCTTTGTTGTAAACCAATTCAAACCAAGCGCTCTTTGATGATGTGATGATTACATAACTGCAGATCATCTGTCCATCATCGTATAAAGCCTGCCCTGGCAATTTGATTGGCCCGATCATTATTTTACTGATCATATTTACTCCTCAATGGATCGAGTCCAGACCGAACTTCCCCACCAAAAAATGTTGTGGACGGGGTTCGGGCTGGCATCCAGGCTAAAAAGATACACACATTTGTATGGTCCTCTCAAGCAGACAAAAAATATGAACATGATGAATAGGACATGTGGCTTGGCTTTGCATGGTTAAACAACATAGGGTATACTCACTTATGTTGCCAGCTATTTTGACAATAATTGCGACGTTGTCTCCGTGCCCTGGCTATGTGGAAAGAACCTTGGTTCCTGTCCCTGGGTCCTGTGCTGGGAGTTCTGTGTCGTCGTGTAACTCTAACGACGGACGCCTCCCTCACGGGCTGGGGGGCGATCATGAGTGGTTACTCGGACCGTGGTCTGTGGCAGGGTCATCATCTTCATTTGCATATAAATTGTCTAGAAATGATGGTGGTGTTTCAGGCTCTGAAGCACTTCCTCCCAGACCTGAGTGGTCACCATGTTCTTGTCCGGTCAGACAACACATCGGTGGTCTATATAAACCATCAAGGGGGTCTGCGCTCACGTCCATTATACAGGCTGGCGCACCAGATCTTTCTGTGGTCCCAGGGGAAGCTTCTTTCATTGAGGGGTCACCCCTGTACGCATTTCCCCCGATTGCTCTGCTCCCAGGAGTTCTGGAGAGGGTTCGCCGAGACGGGGTCAGTCTACTGTTAGTATCCCCGTATTGGCCGGCCTGAGTATGGTTTGCGGACCTTATTTCTCTCCTCGACGGTTCTCCTTTGGAGATTCCGATCAGGAGGGACCTTCTATCTCAAGCATGCGGGTCGATACTTCACCCCCACCAACAGATCTTTGGAGGTTGTGGGCTTGGCCTCTGAGGGGGCCCAGCTCGTAGAATTGGGTCTCTCGACTGAGGTCATCCTCCAATCCAGAGCTCCGTCTACGAGGAGATTATATGCCTTGAGGTGGAAATTGTTCACCTCTTGGTGCGGAGAACACCAGTTGGACCCAGTTAACTGCCCTGTGTCGGAGGTGCTGAAATTCCTTCAGGAGCGTTTCTCCACAGGGTTATCCCACTCCACACTAAAGCTGTATGTGGCGGCCTTATCTGTTTACCACGTCCCTTTGAGTGGAGCTTATCTCGGGAGACACCCACTTGTAATTCGTTCCTTCGTGGTATCCTGAGGTCAGACCAAGAGAAACTAAATCCGCTAGGCCCTGTGAGGGCTCTAGATGCTTATGTCCACAGAGCTGCCCTGTGGAGAAAGTCTGAACAGTTATCTGTTTGTTTTGGACGTCCGAGGGAAGGTTGTCCCGCATCTAAGCAGAGGTTGAGCAAGTGGGTGGTTGAGGCCATCTCAATCATCTTGCATATGAGTCTGCCGGTCAGCCTTCTCCTTTGGCTGTCCGGGCACAGTCAACCAGGGGTATGGCTGCCTCTAAGGCTTTTTTGTCAGGAGTTCCTATTAATGACATTTCTGATTCGGCAGGATGGTTATAACCGCACACATTTGTAAAATGTTATCATCTTGACATTAGCTCCACTCCAGGGGCGCAAGTGCTTTCGTCTGAATGTGCGCCCTGATTTCATACAATGGACACCTGCTCGCATGCCGGCGTTGTTATTAGCATTCCCATAGCAGTTACACGCAGCTCGAAGTTCCCTGAATGGGAACGTCTCTGGTTACACATGTAACCTTGGTTCCCTGAAGGGAACGAGACGCTGCGTGTCCATGCCATACTCCCAGCATGCCCGTGAGCACTTGCTTCAGTCTTATCAGAAGCTGTCGCGCTTGTGTTTCTAGGGTGCTTTATAGTTTCCTGGTCGATACGTCACCCCGCCTATGACGTTCCGTCTCGCCATTGGACTGATTTCATACGTGCTTCATGACTCATCACGCAGGGGCGTTCCCATAGCAGTTACACCCAGCGTCTCATTCCCTTCAGGGAACTAAGGTTACATGTGTAACCAGAGACGTTTCATCTCTATAGTATTGTCTCTTGAGAAGATATACTAAAATGTTTGCTGAAATGTGAGGGGTGTACTACTCATTTTCATGAGCTACCCTTAAGCCGTGTTTTCTGAATGTTGTTGTCGTTGCTTAAAACAAGAAAAAAATATGTCAATTGGGTTTAAAAAATTATAGTTTTCCCTTTGAATTCATATTATTTTTCCTACCCCATTTACAGATATTTTGTTGTTTAATTAAATATGTATTATATGTAATAAATATTTCTATTTACAATATAATCAATCTGAACATATATATTAACAATGATATAAATAAATCTAATATTATAAATATAAATGATAATGTAAAATACATTTTAAATAATTTATTTAAATATATAATTAATCGTTCTTATTATTATATCTAAATGTTTATATTAAATATTTATTTCAGACATATTTCCCCTCTGAGAATTTACTTTTAGAATTTCTAGAGGGGCATGTTGTCACAACCTGCAGGCAAAATGTAAACAATAAAACACAAACCCAATAAAACATAGCCCAATTAATGAAACAAAACAAATGTATAATATAATATATATATATATATATATATATATAAAATATAATTTGGCACAAACTCGCACATCTAATTAATATGCAAAATGGGGCATACCTTCCCATAATGTTCTCACTTTTCTTTTTACGCACACTGTACAAACTTACCTAAAGCAACAAACAAATGTAATGTTAAGTAATTATACTATTGTTCTCAGTCTTAGAACACACTTTAATTACAAAGGAAAATGGAATTAGGACATACAGTAATTCAACGATTTCTCTGGGGATTATTAAATCTAACTCATACTGCAGGCTCTAAACTGTACCCTCCACAACTTTGCTTGAGACTTAATCTGGAACATTTTATTCTCCCAAATTAGCTGATGCATGTAGAAATAAAACAGTCCTAAAGTAAAAGTTGGAATCATGAGGTCTTAAAAATTATATTTCTAGCATACTCTGAATGCATTTTTAGCTGCACAGAACCAAAGGAAACATTTGCAATTCAATCTTAACAGCAAAATAAAGAAATTAGCTCAGATAAATATTTCCATAAGAGACGTTCAGACGATTGAACATTCAGTCCTTTTGAATGAAAGCTGTGAGGAAGAAAATAAAGCAGATATTCTAGTATCAGCCCAATTTAATTTGTTGGTGTGTTCGATATTTTATGAGGCGCAGTGCTCTGTCAACACAGCGTGAGTTCAGCATCATTCGGCCAGTAAACCGCTGTTTCATGCATTGGCAATCCAATAATGCATATATAAACCAGCACGATGGACCACAGCCACACAAGACAGCACAAAACTACACCAAAGGAAGAGAACAAGAAAATATTGTCATTCCCTTTCCTTTATTGGTACTGTATGTGAACCAGCAAGTCAGTGACAGTAAATGTTTTCTAATTATAGAAAGAAACACATATATCCAAATGGTGCAGCTGAGGTTAAATGACACATGCTAACAAACCTCGGCTCCTAGAGCTGGACAAGCACCAAATCAAAAATGACCAGCAGAAATAAAATTGCAAAAATCTAACAAAATTTAAATAGCATTATAAATGAATAAAATGTGTAATAGTAAAAATCTTTAAATAAATAAATATGTAAGTCAGAGTGTAACTAACATTATTTTTAATATTTTATTTAGCTGTTAAATTAAATATGTATATTCAATACATTTTTATATTTTCAATATGGGTCCATCTGAAAATTGTATATAATTATTATCATTATATTTAAATGCTCATATTTATTTAAAACATATTCATAATTACCCTTTGAGAATTATTATCATTATTATTATTTGCATAGTAATAACAGTAATAATCTTCAAAACAAATAAAATACATTTAATGTTTACTATACACATCTTAAAAAATAATAATAATATAGGCACAAATGCATTATCTATTATTACAGACATGCTGTGTGTCACGAACTGCTCCGAGACACGAAGGTTGAGGATGCAGTTTTATTGAAAGGGTAATCCACAATCGTAGTCGAAAACAGGCAAAGGTCATAAAAACACATGGGGTAATCAGTCCAAAAAATAACAGGGTCAAAAGGGCACAGGCAAAAACAGAGGAAACCAAGAATACCAGACAGAAGATGAGAAAAACCAGGCTTATATAGACCTTATATAGCCCCACCCCTTTTCAGCGCTGCGCTCATTGTCTTTTGTCTTGTGGTCTGTATTTTCACAGTGATCTATTTATGAATGAACGGCTCGTTTTAAAATCTTCCCGGTCTACTGACATTTATTACGACATCTGCTATAAACATTCCAGTCCTCATGATAACTTTCGTTAACTTTACATTAAGTAAATCCACTTCAAAAGCTAATTACTCCTGGGGCGCGTTTCCCGAAAGCATCGTTAACCAACTATGGTCGCAATTTGGTCGCAATTTCCATTGAACTCTATTTGTAACGACGGAACTTGCGACCATAGTTGGCTAACAATGCTTTCGGGAAACGCACCCCTGGACATCAATGCCATATGGATATACAGAGCGACTGCAAAACCGGAAGTTCGAAGACAATATTCTAAAGATGGCGGCGCCCTTGTTTCTCTGGTGCACAAAGTCTATAGAGTGAGCTAAACAAGATAATGAGACACAGGTGAATGTGATAATGGATGAAGAGTCCAGGCAGTGACTTATGGGAGATGTAGTTTGTGACGATGACAATAGTCTGATGTGGGTGGCTCTCACGGGCACTGGTGACGTTACACTATATAACGGATTTCAGTTATATCGTTTCCAGTTGTAAACAGCAGGGATAAAAGTTTGTTGGGAAGAAAGTTTTGTGCAATTCCCCAGCTCCTATGCACATCAAAAAATTCTGCTTTACCTGTTTTTCCACAGTGCAATAGCACATTATGCAACCTCATCTTGTTTTTATTCATTAAGCCTGGGGATGTTCGATGGATTTGTTTTCAAAGAGAATGGCGTCTTCCCAGACTGCCCTTAGATGTTAATTAACAGAATATTACATTTAGGTGGTTTAGTTGCTCCAGAGGTGCCTGAGATGATATCAGTGTTCAACATTGGGCGTTAAACAACCAGCGCCTCACAGTGTTTTTTGATTAGCATCTATCTACTAGCAGCTGCTGCTGGGAACACGAGTGTGTGAGAGTGTGTGAGACGAGCTCGCTTCTGAATGACCGACAGTATAGGCAGCAAAAGGTGCGCTGAAGGCTGTTTGAAAGTTCTAAATAGTTATGCTGCCTTCTAGGAATAATAAAGCAGAATCACATATCCTCAGATTGTCGGGGAGCCAAAGTCTAAAAAATGGGTTAAACCTGACATGGTCTGCCATACTTTTTATTTGTGTTTTTTTCTGTTAACTTGGACCCTAAGAGCAAATAATTGGAGGGTCTACTCTGCCATTTTAGTGTATGCACCCTTTATTTTTTATCAGAAAATGGTAAGCTGTCGATAAATGTATTCCAGAAACACAGAACACAACCAAAATCAATAGCCGCATTTCCGCTGCCGGGCTAGGGCTGGGCCAGAGCTAGTCTCAGCCTCAGACGTCACGCCCACGGAACGTTGGCTAAACGTCTGATGCATATGGTACACTTAACTGGAAACACTTCAGGAATGTCGAAGTCGTCACCTGATTGGTTGAATTTTATCGGATTTCCGGGGGCGTCAGTGTCGCGTTTATTTTCAGTCCGCCGGGAAACAAAGCGCAGATGTGTGATTGCGGAAGAAAAACTGTCGTGTTTATGAGTGACAATCATAGACAGTAAAAGGTGACAATGAGCATTTATCAAGATCAGCTAAACGTAGTTGTATGTCCCCTCCTATCTATTATGGAAGATCAAGTGAAGTACCTAGTTGCGAAGGGGATATCAGCCGTGTTTGTGGGCAAACAGGTCTACGCTGACATCGCAGCTGGCCGATTCAGTAATTATATATAGGGCGCACTGGATTATAAGGCACATAAGATACTGCAGAGTCAAACGTTTGACTGGGTTTGCGTTATGCATCCACTAGATGTGCTAAACTAAAGGCTAAAGGGAATAGCGAGTACGCGGCGCCGGAGGTGAAGCGTTTATTTAGTAGGCGTGAGCGCGCTGGGGCGGGGACGTAACTTACATTCGCAGCCTGACTCATGTGAGTATTCAATGTGCGGCGTTGACAAAGCGGGCATAAGATGGACATGAGCGCGAGTTCGTGGGCGAATTTAATAGCGCGGAGCGTTGTTAACGAATTGATCCATAAGGCACTCCAGTAACTGCTGCTGACTGACTTGTTGCACGCCGATCTGTTGTTGTGGGGACATTTCCACGCCCTGAAACGTGACGCTGAACGAAACGAACTGTATTTGGTTGTTTGACATGTCAGTCAAACGGCCTTATGGGCGGGCCTTGGCCAAAGAAAGCTGCTATGAATTCCAGACCCTCAGCCGTCAGTCTGAAGGTCTGGCTACGCGAGACTAGGCCAGAGCTAACAGCGAGCCGAGCCGAGCTAGTGGCCTCGGGCCTCAAGCACCGGGCTTGTGTTTCCACTGCCGGGCCAGTAGCCCCACAGTGCTGCCCCAAACCACACCCCTAACACGCCTTTCTGGATCAAACGTCATACAACCCAACACATTTCAGCGGGTATTATGTATTAATTTATTTTTTAAATTAGGAAGATAGCATGTATATGAACTCACCTGCCGTGGCTGCAATAGTGTCCCGATTGTCTCGCGAGTCGCCACTAACAGAGGGACGGTGAGGGACGGTTTCTTCACACGGCGTCAAATTGACGTCGTACCCTTTCTTCTGCCCAAATGCCCAGAAGAGCTTTGGTATCCTCGACAGACCATGTAGGCTACAGGCGATTCTCCATTTCAAGCAGCGATTTTTTTTGCGCAATATAAAAAGTAGGGCTGCGGCTGCACGTTTTCAAGTTTTAATACTATGGTTAATCGGTTAATACTCGGTTAACCAAAGTGTGCGCGCCGCAACCTTGAAATACAGAGTTATTTTTTTGTTAACTGGTTGGACCCCATTTGAAACGAAATTAATTTATAGAAATAAAACGCAGTAAGTACGGAGCAGTTAAAGCCGCATTTCCATCACCCTTCAAACTGAAATTGCCAGTTGAAAATAAGCACATTGGATACACGTCCATTTCGTAAAAACTCCGTGTTCGCAAATAATAATCATCATCATCATTTTTGTAACATTTTATTAGGCTGCATATGTAGAAGACGCCTTTATCCAAAAAAGGAACAAAGCACAAATAAACACAATATTTTTGACACATATCCAGTGTGTGTGGAGCGCGCACTGATGGCTGCGAGACGCCCATGCACTTGCAGTTTCATTGCAGTTCTTTCAGTGGAAACAACTTAAAATACTCTTTCATTTCTGGTCATACAGAAAATAATAATACATTATTCGCAAATACATTTATTTGCGTAAACTCACAATAACATCATAACATCGTTAATGGAAACGCTGTCATTTCACAATATTTTTTTATTGACATTCAGAAAAAAACGCAAATGTTTTGTGCAAATATGTATTGACGCCACTTAACCGAGCAAAAAGGTTTCGGTTATGCAATTTTAAACGGTTAATCGGTTAACCGGTTAAACATGGACACCCCTAATAAAAAGTGAAATGTGCATCTTGCTTCAGATCATAAGTTCCATAACACCGATAAACTCCGCCTTCTAGCACGAGCTGGCCCGCTCTGGCCCAAGGTATTCGACGGGCCAGAAATCCTGGCCGTTGGCCCCGAGGAAGCCCCGATCAAGCCCCGGAAGTGACAGTGGAAACGCGACTGGCCCTGGCACGCACTAGCACGGCCCGACCCTGGCCCGGCAGTGGAAACGCGGCTAATGGATCTGTGATGATTTCACTACTAGTTGGCGATCAACAGGCTCAGAACTTCAATAGAATTTTAGACTATCAAAATTCTTAAAAACGTGCGGATATTTAGCATCATGGCTCACTTACACACACACACACACACACACACACAGTGGCCAGATGAGCATACCAAAGTTTCTTCCACTCATACAGTATACCTCATCTACCGCATCCTTCCATGTCACTGTTAAGATCAGCCAGCATCTTCCAGTTCGTAGCAATTTCCAGTTGTCCTGGGCGAGAATTGGTGTTAACACCTTTTCTTGGTGGTTGCTTGCCTGGGTGGAGGAATATTGTCTTCTGTGTGTAATGTTTTGCTGGAACAGGTGGCAACTTATTGGTCACACTACGCTTGCCTTCCAATGCTAAAGCCAAACATTGCAGTACTTAGTCACGGCGCCGAGTAAACCGACCTTGGCTAAGAGCCCCCTTACATCCTGTCAAAATGTGCCTTAATATGGCAGGTGATGAACACAAAGGACAAGAGGGATCCTCTCCTACACAAAGGTTTAGGTTCTGCGGTGATGGGAGAACATCAAATGTTGACCTAATAATGACCTACTCTCTTCCATTAACCAAAGGTCTTGCTAGCCCATCTTGCGCTGTTCCACACTCTCCCATCTCATCCACTCTCCCTGCTTGGCCTGGGAAATAATGGACTTTATACACCTCATGCTCTCTTCCTGTTTTCTCACCTCGTTGACTACCAGCTTCCTCCTTTGAGCTCGGCCTGCTTTGTGCCATTTAGGAGGAGCTAAACTGAGCCCAAAACCCCCTCTTCCCTGCTGTACCTCTCCCACGATATCCCCAATTTGAAGGGCAGCCTTTGCCTCTACCACAGATTTCTTTGCTGACCACTTTCTACGAGTTAACACAGGGGCTGCCTCCCTTACACATTTGTTGTGTGACTCTACTTGGTAATTTCCAGTCTGACCATGGGGCACTAAAACTCCTCGGTTAAATCAGAGACTGGCAGCTGCAATATTCCTTTACTATAAAGTCCCACTCTGCTGAGGCAACATGGAACTCCCAACCATTTCCTGATGTATGAACTTATTAACGCTTCCAGCTTATCCACTGTTGTCAAAGAAACATTGTACACAGTAAGTGGCCACAGCAACCTTGGCAGTAGACCGAACTGAAAGCACCAGAGCTTTAGTTTGCCTGGTAGAGCACAGCTGTTTATGCTCTTCAACCCTTCCACTGCTTGACGTCTAACTTCTCCCACTCGAACTGTGTCCTTTAGATCTCCATCGTACCATCTCCCAAGACTCTTCACTGGCTTCTCAGAAACTGTTGGTATTGCCTCACCATTAATGAAGAATGTTTTATCTACTACCTTTCCTTTAACTATTAAGATGCTCCTTGATTTAAGGGGCTAAAATTGCATTCGTGCCTATTCAACATTATCGGTTAACTTCCCCAACAACCGATCAGTGCAGGCTACTGTTGTAGTCATGGTTGTCATGTCATCCATGTATGCTCTGATTGGTGGTAGTAGTCGCATCCCAGAAGACAAGCGATCTCCTCCTACTACCCATATTGATCCCCTAATGATTACTTCCATTGCCATGGTAAAAGCCAGTGTAGAAAAGGTGTATCCTGCCATTATTCCAACCTCTAAGCATTGCCATGTAGTGCTAATTTCTGGAGTTGAGAAACTAAATTGCAAATCTCAAAAATAGGCTTTCACTAAATTTGTTTTTGACATTGTAAAAATATCAAATGCTGCCCATAGAAAGCTCATGTGGCACTGAAACATATGCATTAGCCAAATCCAGGAATGTCACATGGAGCTCCTTCCTCTCCTTGTTAGCTGTTTGAATTCGTTGCCAGATAACATTGATGTGTTCTAAGCATCCTGAAAACCCTGGAATGCCCGCTTTTTGAACTTAAGTGTCAATGCCAATTCTTTAAGAGGTAGGTGGACAATCTCTGAGCAATAATGCTGAAGAAAAACTTACCTTCAACCTTTAATAATGAAATCAGATGAAACTGACTTTTTCAAACTTTTTCTTTAGGTATAAAGACTCCACCTGCCGTGCACCATGCTCTAGGGACAGCCTGTTTTTCCCATGCCACTTTTATCAATTTCAACAGAATTCGCAGAACTCTTGAAGAACTCTTGAATAAAGCACTCTTGAAGAAGATCTCCATTAGGCCCTGGAGATGATGAAGCCCTTGCCTTTCTCACAGCCTGCTCTACCTCTTTGCACTGTGGTGCACAGACCTCCATTTAGTATTCTGGTGGGTTGATAGTTGGGATTTCTGATGGAATTGACATTGCGTTGACAATGCGCATTGACAATGCGTTTTTGCATCTGTATGCATTTCCTCCAAATATTTCTCCAGCTCAACCCTAGATGCTTTTAAAGTGCCATACTTCTCACTGGTGAATAACTTCTTTACGAATTTGAACGGGTCTTTATAGAAATTAACCCTTGCACGTTACTTCTTTTTGTAGCGTTTCCGTAGGCACTCAGCTCTGCATAATGTTGCCAGCATACTATATCTTTTATGGCCCTTTGTAAGAGATTGAGTCCCTCCTTCTGACTTTGTTCCGCACTTTTCCATTGCTTCCTCGGCTGTCTCCTTTCTCTAACCTTTAATTTTTTCATTCCGTCTAGAAATTCCATGAGTAAATTACATGATTTGCTTCCTGTCGCTGGATTTCATTCGACTGACTTGACTGACTTTGTAAGAAGTACTGATCAATGCGAGGCCCTGGTCCCTTTTCCCTCAAGCATTTCATTTTCCCTTGATGAACCTTCAAACCTTACTCTCCATACTCATATCCGTTTCCATTCCTAAGTCGTTAACCATGTTGTCCAACATTGAGTCATATTCCGCCCCCACTCTCGCAGACTCTAGGGGTATTTTTCTCTTTAAGTTCTCATCAGCCTTGGGTGGCTGCAGTGTACTTGGCGCGTCAGCACACACAGCGGCTGAAGAATCATAGAATGATTCATGTGACATGAATCAAGAATCAAGTGACATTAAAGACTGGAGTTATGGCTGTTGAAAATACAGCTTTGCGTCAGAGAAATAAATGATATTCAATAAATAAATGACACTTTAAAATAGTAGTCTCCAAATTTTTGACCAGTGGTATTATACTGTAGCTACTATTGCTGCATAATTATCTATGCTAGCATAATTATGTTAACTGCATAGTAAAAGGTATATCAATATACATAGACAAAATACAAATGACTTGAATACTACTTACCAATAATGCTACTTTTGGTGCTGGTTTTGTGCAGTGCTTTGTAGTCGATTAACATCCATTGTTTCAACGACGCAGATTCCGATAACTTTATAGATGTAAATTTGTCTGTCAATCTAATGTTAATTTTCAAACGATTTATGAATGACTGGAAATGTACCGCTCCATTGTCCAAAGAAATTTGAACTTGTTGTGCCAGATAACTTCAATGAATATGCCTATGTAATATTTAAAAATATGTGATATGTTGATCTTTAATTCAATGAATCGACACACTAACTTTTATTATTGAAAAAAAAAAGTTAAGAAATTGCCGTCGAGCCATAGGCCTACTCACTGAAAGAACAATATTTGGCTCGAGAGCATCCGAGTGGTTTCCGAGCAGACTGAGGAATACCTTTACGTTTACACCAGTGCATTTTCTTTTTAAAACGCATAACCTACACTACGGTTGCGGCTGCCGTCCACACACACTACTCCGGAGTATTCGACCCTAGAAAACAGAGACTGACTTGAGTGACCTCTTCTTCAGTCAAGTCACAAGCGTTATGAAAACGTCATCTCAGACTGACAGAAATGTAAAAATAGACATGAATTTATGTGAATTTAATTCAATATAATCAAATCCATTTTGTTTTATTGACCAGAATATTATCATTGATATTTGTTTGAGAAAGGCACAAAAAAAAAAAAAAAAAAGGCAGCGGCTCGAGCACCCAAAGCCCCTTCCCTTGACGTGCCTGGAATTACAGTATTGTGGATAAATCATATGAAAACATACTGGACAATGGCGGAGCGATTTGTCATGTACAAGTGGTGAATGTTTGCTTGCTTTGGATAAATGCGTTCACTTCAAATTCAAAAACATTTCAAAGCACAATAGACTCAAAAAATAAATCATAAATAGTGAAGTGGTAATTTCGCCGGTCCTCTGCCTCCTGAAGAGTTTTAGTCATGAAAAACAGTGTTATCAGTCAATTAAACTGGGTTATGATTTCGCCCACGCGCACTACATAGGTGCAAATGTGATGTTTTTCCTCATCTTCACTCTCACAGACTGACAAAAAAAAAAAAAAACTTAATTTCCATGTTAGGCACTTGAACACTGCTGGAAAAGTTATTTTCCTTCCCACAATTAATGATGAACACAATTAGCATACTTTAAATAGGATTTCTTATTGACTTATTCAAATGGACTCATCTTGACAGCTTTCTTCTTTGTGTGTGCAGAATGGCAAAATAATAATTTGCTCTATTAACAAATCCTCTGAACAAGACGTTCGGCCCTTCATTTCTCTGACAATCTGTCCGTTCCTCTCACGGACACTGTAAAAAATTATTTTTGGGTCTTGTAGTTTTCATTAAGGTGATAATTAAAAATATTTTGTGTATTTTATTAAGAAAATTGTGGTTCAGTGTTGTATAGAAAATATTGAGAACATTTCACTAATAAAACCAAGAGATACATTTTCCTATTTTTTTAGACACCATTGTTAGTTCCCAGCATGCTTTGCACATGGCTGGTAATGGAGAGGAAATATTGAAATTAAGTGTTATTTTATGTCTTTTTGTTTTGTTTGTTTTTTTGAGTAAAGGGAAACATAATGTCCAGTTATGTTTGATATTTGAAAGAGTTTCTATTATGTTGAAGTTTTGATCGTTACCATTGTGCAGAAGAGTAGAGCTTACAGTAAGATTGTGAATAACTGCATGTTTAGATATTTTAAAAAATATGGTTTTAATGCGAAAATCTGTTATGCATTGTAGCTAATGCAGGAACATGGCCAGTTATATACTGAGTTAGCAACATACAGTTCTCTACTGCGTAAATCTTACGCCTGATCTAAGTGCGTTTACAGCGTTGGATGAACGACTCTACAGACGGAACGTTGGACTCAAGGCCAGTGTGAGACCACGGCCAAGAGGGAATGGGTAGAGGTCTGAGGAGACCAGGAGAGCAGTGAATTGTTGGACTTGGTCTGGATGCAAATAGTACAAGACGCGACAAAGCTGCGAATTTCACGCTCCCTGGTGGGCCACCAGAACCTCTGATAGACAGAGGCTATGGTGCCTCTAACACCAGGATGGGCAGACAATTTCGATGAAAGCACCCACTGAAGGACGGCCAGACAAGAGGAGGGCGGAAAAAACAAAAGTCCCTTTGGACAACTGCGCGGCGTGATGCAGTGTGAGAGAGCGTGTCTGACAAGACGCTCAATTCCCCAGACCACTGTGCCCACCACACAGCCATGAGGAAGAATATCCTCGTGGGTTGGCACAACCTCTGGGGAAGCGAACTGACGCGAAAGGACGTCCGGCTTGACATACTTTGAACCCGGACGTGAAATCATGAAATCAAATTGAGCGGAAAAAAGTGCCCAACGTGCCTGGCAAGCGTTTAGCCTCTAAGCCAAACAAATATGTTCTACATATTGGTCTGTGGTCAGTCCAGACAACGAACAGCACGGACGCTCCCTCCAGCCAATGACGCCATTCCCCCAAAGCAATTCACGGTTACTGACATCATAATATCATTCAGAGGCAGTGAGGCGATGTGAAAAATACACACAGGGGTGAATCTTCCCATCAGAGGTGGT
Organism: Pimephales promelas; assembly: GCF_988280905.1. Classification (NCBI taxonomy): domain Eukaryota; kingdom Metazoa; phylum Chordata; class Actinopteri; order Cypriniformes; family Leuciscidae; genus Pimephales; species Pimephales promelas. The sequence goes on from NC_142791.1 coordinate 22,368,358, forward strand.
ACGCTAGGAGAGAATTGCCCCCACGCCCACTTCCAATACTTTAAGAGACTTTAGAAGATCAAAAGCGACCTGAGCAGACGCAGACCAAACAAAACAGGTCTTGTTAGACGTGAGCACGGTAAGTGGGTCAGCAACTTGACTAAAATTACGAATGAATCGTCAATAAAAATTTGCGAACTCCAGGAACCGTTGAAGTGTGACGCGAGAGTCAGGAATGGGCCAGTTTTCACAAAGAAGAAACCAGCGCCGGGAGGAGAGGAGGGAACAATTGTACCAGCGTCAAGCGATACAGAAAGATAATTTTCGACTGCCTCTCACTCTGGTCGAGTAAAGCCTCCCGCGAGGAGGAGAAGTGCTTGGAAGATGATACTCCAGTCATAAGGTCGATGGGGAGGAAACAACTGAAAACTGCTCGCAAATCGTGACATTCCTCCGGCACTGACAAATCACCTGGCTTTTCCTGAAACACAGACACAGAATACACAGGAGGGACAGGAGACACTAAACATTTAACACGACACAACAATTTCCAGGAGAGGATAGTTCCTTTGAACCAATTAATCTGGGGATTGTGTTCTAAGAGCCAGGGATGGCCCAAAACAGGGATGGCCCAAAAATGGGAGCAAATGGTGAATGAAATTAAAAAAGAAATAGTCTCTCAATGATTGGCAGTGATTGGAATGGTAGCACGACGAACATGAGCGAGGAGGCTACCATCAAGGGCACATACTGAGGTGGCCTCCTTCAGATCGACAAGGGGAATACCCCGTTCGAGCGCCCAGGTCTCTTCAACGAAGCTGCCTTCAGCACCAGAGTCGATCAAAGATTGACAAAAGGCTGCAGAACCCGGCCAGCAGAGGTTGACCGGAAAAGTATTGCGAGTATGTGATGGAGGGTCCACGGCAGAAGTTCTCACCAGTAACCCCCTCTGTACTGGCGAGCGTTGGCTTTTAATTGAGAAGATGAGACGAAGTGATCTGCTGACCCGCAGTACAAACAGAAACGACTAGTAATTCATCACTGACGTTCCACGGCAGTGATCCGGATTCCTCCCAGCTGCATGGGTTCGGAGTCGGTGCCAGCGAAGGAAGAGGAAGCAGGATCAGAGAAAGGGACCCTCTCAATGTTTCGGGAGCGTAATTCAAAGCACTTCTCCACGTGGATAGCCTGGTCAATCAGAGGATCTAAGCAAGAGGGAGACTCACAGGAGAATACCTCGTCCTTAACGTCAGCATTCAACCCTTCCAGGAAGCGTGCGACTAAAGTAGGTTTGTTCCATTCACAGGAAGTGGCCAGAGTATGAAACTCAATGGAGAAATCTGTGACGGACCCCTTCGCTTGACAGAGTGTGGAAAGAAGCCGCAAAGCTTGAGATCCGTGGGCAGAACGATCAAACACTCGAATCATTTCCTCCTTAAAGAGTGCGTAGTGTTCCAGACATTCGGCTTCAGCGTTCCATGCAGCCATTCCCCATTTACATGCCGTCCCGTCAGCAGCGAGACCATGTAAGCGATACAGGAACGATACTTGAAGTAAGTCGATGATATAACTTCATATTGGGTTAAGAAAGAGCAGCACTCGGCTCACAAGCATAGCAGGGAGGATTGTTGACTCTGGCTTGTGAACGTCGGAAATTCTTGCTGGTGGTGGGTCCACACGGAGATTGTGAAGCTGTTTCAATAAATCGGTAACCAGGCCGGCCATAGTCTCCACAGCATGACGCCGGCGCATAACTCCTCTCCATGTCTGCCCAGCATAGCTCCCTGCATCTCAAATGCAACCTGAAAAGGATTATCCTTCGCTGGGTCCGTGCTGGCCAGATTATTCTGTCAATGCTGAGAGAGAGGACCCAAAAGCTGGAACCACATAAGCTGGCAATGACCGGAGACCGGGAAATTCAGGCTCGTAGAAGAGAACAGCATAGCGGTAGTGTACTCACGGGACCGATCTTAGTGTTTAGTGCTCAGCCCAGACAAGGTATGACAAGACTAGAAGATAGAGAACGGTCATAAGCGTGCACAAAGTAAATAATCTGTCAGAGGACAAAGTAGAGAAGGGAACTAAAAGTAGTGATGCTAATCAGAGCGAAAGAGAGGACAGGTGTGGTAAAGAAGGTACTGATTGCATAGGGAGATGAGGAACACTGTGTGTGTGTGTGTGTTTCAGCAGGGGCAGAAAGACAGAGAGGAAAATACCAGGATCATGACAATTATTACATATACTGTATTATACGATGCCAAACATGTATAGTTACTTTTTGTACACATATACTGTAACATTGCATGGGTTTTTCAGTGAGTTCAAGGTGAGGAAGAGAAGAGGAGAAACAGGGGGATATGATGAGACGACTAAGGTGTGAGCACTGTGTGCTACTGTACGTCCCGGATCACTGCTACATAGGCTCCCTAAAGGATTGAAACTTGACGGCCCAGAAAGTAATATAAGAAAATATTTAAATATTGACTACAGTAGCTCAACTATAAGTTCATCAAGTGACGAGGATATTTTTTGTGCAGAAAAAAAACCCTAAAATAACGACTTTATTTGACTATTACTTTTCTTCCTTGTGGGCCTCAGACGAGAGTTCAAGGCCATGTCCACACTAATACGTTTTCGTTTGAAAACGTATATTTTTCTCTCCGTTTGGCCTTCCGTCCACACTGAGACGCCGTTTTAAGTCAACAAAAACGTATCGTTTGGAAAACGCTCTCCAAAGTGGACAGTGAAACCGGAGGTATTTCAAAACGATGACATAAGTTTAGTCATGTGATCCATGTAGTACCAATAGATATATGTTTATCGGTATTGTGCCTGTTACGTGTTATTCATTTTTACACTATTGCTAAAATATGTTACTTTCTATTTTACTTAATATGTGCTATTCTTCATAGTACAGAACTGCAAAGATGACAGATAATGTACTTACATTTGCTGTCCTGCGGCAAAACAGGAGAGCAGTTGCGTTTTAGACCAAACATATGGTGACTGAATGCGACCTGGATTCATCAGTGATGGTGAGATATTTTGCTAAATAAAATTATCCTGTTATTGTGCGATAACAATATTATTTATTTTCCCACCTCTATCATCTCAGTGAGCTTTTGTGAAGTTTCACGCATGCGCATTAAAGTGAATTTAGAAGTTTCTCATCCAGACTGAAACGTCGGAAAACGCCTAAAAACGCTAGTGTGGACGGAGAGCATTTTTAAACGAAAACCCCGTTTTCAAATGTATCCGGATTAATGTGGACGTAGCCCAAGAGATTTCCATGACGCATGCACGAGAACTGGGGAAGAGAAGAGGGGGAGCAGGGGGATATGATGAGACGAGTAAAGGCCAATTTATACTTCTGCGTCGAGGGTACGCCGTAGTGTGCGGCGTTGGCTACGCACGTAGGCGACGCCGTTGTGAGCATTTATACTTCTGCGTTCAGGTCTTGGTTGCTCTGCAGTACTGCTCCGAAACGCTAGTTGGCGGCGGAGGGTTTTAATGTTCCACTGTGTTTAGATTCCTCGCGGCTAGGTTACTACAAGCAATAGCGACTGAAAGAGAGCTGATCATGTTGGAGTTGGAGCTTATTGAGGTGGAAAAACAGTTCACTTTAGTGAAATTACTAAAACTGAAAGGCAGAAACGAGAGAAGATGTCAGAGGAGATGGTACGTGTGGAAATCATAGACAGTGGTGGAAATGCGTGAGAAGGTATGTGCGGAAATGCGTAGGAGGAAATGCAATGCTGCCAAGCCGACCAATCACAGATCTCTCCTTTTGTTCTCTCGAGGGGTAGCCCAGACTTTCTGGCCCCCGCCTTACACACATTTATATACAGACATGCGCACACAGACACAGACACAGACACACACACACACACACATATATTATTATAATATATACGAGTTTAATACTATATGTAACGGAGGCCAGCTAGTAGTTGCTGTGCAAGTAAACCTCACTCAATACACGCACCAGGGACAGACGCTAGAGGCTGCAGTCTTTAGCCGCCTTGTTAGAGCGCCTGACTCTCATGCCGGAGACCCGGGTTCGAGGCCCGCTCGGAGTGGGTCGAGTTGGACCCAGGTGTGAGGGGTTACATATACACATAAAATAATATGTTTTATAAATATGTTAGATCAAAATATATAATTTAAAAAAGGTTATTTATATATAATTTAAAAAGATATTGTGCCCTTAAATATCTTCAATGTAGTCAGATTATTTACCATGTAGTGTAGCTTATTACTTTATTTTTAATTTACTGTGTCTGTATTTCTTCTCTTCAAAACAACAACAAAAACATTTCAGCCTTCTCCAAAGCCACCATGCATGCTTGTGTATCAAGACCACAGTGTGTCTTTTTAATGCGGTTTCTTCCTCTTTTGGTCTGGGATATTGCATAAATTGTCTTTTTGCATCTTGAGAATCCAGAATGGGTTGCAAGTCACATGTGTAGCTTGTGTGTCATTTCATTCAGGACAGATGAGAGTTTCTGCATTGCAGGTTTCTACTCTATGTGGTCTATATGGAAATGTACAGTACATACATTCATCTCTGTCACATATTTTCAGTGTATATTAGGGAAACAGGAAGTCTGAATCAGTCAGATAGCAGAGAAATCCTTGCAGTCTCATGACACACACATTCTGAGCCCATCGAATTGGTGTTGCTGATATGTAAAAACACAATTAAACATGCTGACAAAGCAGTTGCAGGTTCTGCACCTTTCAAAACATGTTTAAAGGAAACACCTTAATTAAAATACTGTCAGGTACATGGAAACAACATAATAGCCTCTGCAAGAGAAGGTTGCTGAGGAATAGGTTTTGTTAGAGTAAATTTGTTCTATTTTGCAGGATTAGAAACTGTTGTTTGATTAAAACTAAGAATACAGATGGCAGTTGGTATCCCAATCAGAGTTATATTATTTAAAACATATCCTGGCTCTTTCATAATGGAATTGTACCTTTTCTGAAGATTCTGAAGCCAAAAAAAGTCAATCCATCCATCCAGGGCCAGCTCTAGCCCTTTGGTTGCCCTAGGTGAGATTGATTCCCAAATTAAAATGATGAGGATTTATTAAACAAAACAAAAATGCTCTTATAATCACTCCAAAACTTCAATAAGTTTAAGGATCATCTGTAATAAATTGTTCATGCTACAAATAATGTTCAAGGATATTTCTATCATAGTTGCATTGTACAAATACATTTTATCTGACCATGTAACTTTTAGTAGATAAATTACAATTACTACCACCACTACTATTATTACTAATCTATTAGGCTGCTACAAGGATAAGGGGGTTTCCTTTCCTTGCCCCCGTAATGCATTTTAATGTTTACTTCATGTTTAAATCAAATGTTAAATGTAACAATCTGGTGCAATTCACTATGGAAACTGAACAAGGAAAAATTCAACCCTCTTTTAGTTACAGTGTGTACATTATACGAGTACACAATAGGCTATATTGTAAAACAAATGCAGTGAAAAATAAAGGAAACTTTCATAATTAGTTTTGTACAAATTTCTATACTTGTAAGTATGCTATATACTTGCAAGCAACTCAGCGCAGCCAATGGGCTCTATGCACGGCGTTATTTCCGGTGAAGGTGTAAGGATGCTCGATAACTTCCGCCGATCATAGAGTCCAATGCAATACCGAGAATTTATATTGAATTTTATACTCCATGGTTATACTAATGAAACGTTAGTCACAAAAACAGATAAAACAGACACCCCTCGTTGTGTTTATGCTTCTTTTTAAAATTATATTAAATAAACATAACTATATATAAAATTACATCTAAACGTATGTACGTTTCGTTTCAAAGACGGGAGGACAGTAAATATTGAAGACTCTGCCATAATCCCGTTTTCTCCGGTTTTCCTCTGCTTTAATCTACACAACCGGAAATGGACGAGCGTCCTTACGTCAAATGCGGAACTTATGCGTGCATATAGCCCATTAAGAAAAACAAAATGAATGGGCTGCCAATGTACGAGTTTTATGGCCCATTAAGACAAAAAATAAAAATAAAAGTAGGCTTTGAGATATATCGGCCCAAAAAGCATGTTGGTCACCGGGAATCTCCCGGTAGTCCTGATGGCCAGTAGGCCTAAATGCCGGTGCACAACACTAAGTACATTTCTTTTGTTTGACACCTTAATGGCTGAGATGAGAAGACTTACCTATAAACTGGGCTTTCTTTTTTAATTTTGTTGCTTTCTCTGTTTTTGTCCCTGTGGACTTGGTCCCTGTGGTTTATACCGCTTCATTCAACGTAACGTAACGCAACGCAACTCAACCCCCACCCGTTTGGAAATGATCGGCAATAATCATCAATTCAATCTAATAATCAGTAATTAAGTAAGTAATTAACATAAACATATTTTTACCCCAGCACATTTGTCACTCTAGGGCCTAGGCAATCGCCTAGTTCGCCTATAGCAATCGCCAGCCCTGCATCCATCCATCATAAAAGTAATCCATATGGCTCCAGGGTGTCAATAAAGGCCTTCTGAAGCGAAGTGATGCATTTTTGTAAGAAAAATATCCATAGTTATATCTTTATAAACTATAATAACTGGCTTCTGGCTGTACATGAGTCTAGTTCTGGCAGAAGAGTGACCTCTGGCTCTGACCCTGACGCATGAGGTAGAATGTAGGAGTAGTTATGTGAGAGTAGACGCCTCAGTTCAAACAAATAGAGCTAGGCAACAAACTCATGCTCCTCTGATATTTCTCTTTAAAAAGTTCATGTTTTAGAATTCTTCGAATTCTTGACTGAAGTTTTGTTTTGCTCTTACCTCTAATCGTTCGCTAAGAGGTCATTCTTCCGCCGGGACTAGACTCGTGTACGGCCGTTGTCGGAAGCCAGTGACTATAGTCTATTCTGAAGATTTTGCTTGTCCTTTCTTTTCAAGCAAATACAAATACACACTCTATCCAAGTCCTCTGAAGCTGAAAATTGTAAATGATTCTATCCGTCTTTTGAGCAATCTTGCCAATGAATCTGTAGATTCAGTTCATCAAAACAGTCCGATTGCAACAACTGCATTTCCCTTTGAGTGACGTTCTGGCTTAGTTGACACTGAAATATAACTTTTCACACTGCCTGATTCCTCACTAATGACTAAAAAATAACGATCTAATATTGGGATTCCTGTGCTTTCTCTTGACTAACAATGGCCATGTCAAGGTGAGAGATGCGCACAGCTCTTTCATCATGTAAAATTCAGTCATCAACTGGATTCTATTATATTCCATATCGTGACCATGAGAATATTTGAGCAACTCTCAAGATGAATATCAAATGTGATCCTCAATCAGATGGCCTTAAATCTTTTGTGCTTTAAGGGCTGTGTCATTTTCATTCTTCAGCTCAATGCCTTCAATCGAGCGAATGGCACTTGGAACTAATGATCAACAGTTGCTGAAGTTCAGCAGTGGCTGTAACCTTCACAGCTCTCCTGATCTTCATTTACATTCACGTATGATCCGATATGTCCCTTCTCCTCTCTCTCTCCCTGTTGCTTTGATGACTGACAGCCCTGCTTCTCAATAAAAGAGAAGGAAGCCTATTTCAAAATTTTCTTCGAGGAGTATATCGATTGAACCCTCTCTGCCTCTTCTCCTTCAAAAGACCCTTCCGCTTTTAAAAGTCAAGGGAAGACTACAGCACCGAGCAGGAGATGTGTCGTGCCGCATTATAATGGCCTCCAAATAATGAATGATACCCTGAACAAATGCAGTTTCCTCCAAAAAACACATCGATGAGTGTGTACATTTCCCTGACGGACGGTCATTAGCTTTACTCTAGATGAAAGACAAGAACACTTCATGAGACACTGACAAAAGTTTCAACAGAAAAGAAAGGGGGATCTTGACCAAATCACACCCGTGTCACATTTCTCCTGCTTAAACCGGAAGAGAAACATTTATAAGAAATTTAATACATAAAATCGATAGGCCTATATGACAATTTAACAAATTCCCCCGATAAATGTTTTTACTATGTAAAACATCCAGATGTTTAATTTGTTTTGCAGTTTTTGTCCTCTCATTACTGTAAAATAATGACATTTATTTATATTGGTATATTTAAATCAGCATAAATGCTTTACAAATTAAATAAATATAAACTGAACCTGGGTTCTCCCAAGGTTTTTTTTTTTCTCCATTGGGTCCCCTGATGGAGTTTTAGGACACCATTAGGTCACCTGATGGAGTTTTTCGGTTCCTTGCCACTGTTGCCTTTGGCCTGCTCAGTTGGGGATATTCAAATGAATTAACCAATCATGATCAGCTCTACCAAACGTGGATGTTTTTCCACTAAGAAACAAACAATGATTTTCATTGATTTTCATTGATACTGTGAAGCTGCTTTGATGCAATCTATATTGTGAAAAGCGCTATATAAATATACTTGACTTGACTTGAATTAAATTAAATGTAAAAAATATATATATGTGCATTACCTATAAGTATTTGTTAGTAAGTTTGATTTTTAATGCTTTTGAATGGTGTCTCTTCTGCTCAAGGGCTCGTTCACACAGAACGAGATGCGGGCTGCGGAATGGGGAAAAACGCAAGGTCTCGAGACGTGTCTTTTTAAAGTTTAACTGATTTTAAATTGAGCGCCACGTTTTTAGAACGCCATGTCATGTTTGAGACACTGCAAAAGACACTGTCTAGCGTGTTTACACAGAAAAACAATGGAGAAGTAACACATTTAGGCAGCATTTATTTGATCAAAAATACAGTAAAAGAGTAATACTGTAACAAATTTACAATTTAAAATGATTAAAATTTCTATTTTAATACAAAATGTAATTTATTCCTGGGATCAAAGCTGAATTTTCCTCATCATTACTCCAGTCTTCAGAGTCACATGATCCTTCAGAAATCATTCTAATATTCTGTTTTGCTACTCAAAAAACATTTATTATTAATGTTGAAAACGGTTAAGCTGCTTCATATTTTTTCTGGAAACTGAAATTTTTATTCTTTGATGATTAGAATGTTTAAAATAATTTCTTTGAAAAATAAGTATATATATTTTTTAACATTATAAATGGCGTTACTGCTACTTTTGATCAAGTCAATGCATCCTTGCTGAAAAAAGAATTACATTTTATTTTTCTTACTGACCCCAAACTTTTTTTTTGGATAAAATATGAACTGGTCATGTTCTTGTCAGGAGAAAAAAATAAGAAAAAGAAATGGCACGTAGACACATTAAGTATTTATGCATTGAACGGTTTCTGACTGGCCTCGCCTCAAACGTTTTTAAATATGTATGCAATGACACTCCTACTTACCTGTTAAAAACACTTAAAGTACACTGAAAAAAATATATATTTTCCTGCAGGTTCAAATTGCTTAGTTAAAATGAGCTTAAGCAACAAAATTGCTGTACATTTTGTCCTAACTTAATTTGATTGCGTTCAATCTGCTTAAAAATATGTTGCAATTTTAAGATTTGTGTTGCATTTACTGAAACTGAGCGGTGCTTGTCAGTTCTCAAGATGCTTGGCATATGGCTGAATTAAGAGAGGATAAATGTTGAAAATAAGTGTTATTTTATTGAGAATTTTATTGTGTTTTTGAGAAAATGAGAAGACTTGATATAGTGTGTAATTATTTTTAATGTTTTAAACTTACATACTGATTCTCGTTTATAAAGCAGTCTGTTGAGAAATGATTCGCGCAAACAAGAAAGTATTGACGTTGATCGTGGGGAATATTCCCTTCGTAAACAAAACTCAGCCACTGCGTCTTCAGCGGTTCAAATTTAGGAACATCAGAATGATTTCTGTTTTTGTTATTGCTCCCAAGAACAGAACAACATAATCGCTTAGACGCAGTGGTGTAGTCTAGTTTTTTGTAGTGAGTATACTGTGATATACCAGCAGCCCCCCCCGCCGCCACCACCACCACCACCCATTTGCGAAAAATTTTCAAAACTTGTGTGATATTCCTTTAAAGTTCTGTCTTAATAGATTTGATTATTATTATTTTATAAATTACATTTTACTATGCAATTTCTTTCATTATTCCATCGAGTTACTTTATTTATCTCTATAAACTGTTGTAAATTAAAGACATTTGAGCTTCTGTGTGTTTTAATAAACTATTATTAATATTATTAGGCCTACTTGAAGTACTCTGCTGTGCAATAGTAATATATTTCTTTTAAACTTTGACAGGTTACATGAAGCAGGGGCGTCACTAGGTTTAGTTTAGGATCTAATACTTACTATTAACCGGTTTCATTACATGCAAAAGGCAGGGTTTTATAATCACTGTTGTCCCAAATGTGAGGTAGGTTAGTTAGGGGAGTTCAGGGTTTCCCTGAGAAAAATTTTATTTCTCTGATCTACATATGTGCATTTTAGGATGTTTTGAAGGCCAAAAAAATAGATAACAGCTTTAAAACCATGTCAGTGGGCACTGGGCAGCTGATTATTTCTCTCTCCTCATCAGCATCACCCTCTTTTTCTCTTTGTTTTTATCTTGCCCTGTCTCTTCCCCTCCTAAAGATGAGCTATGACTGATATAGGCTTTTCATTTTTGTCTGTCAGTGAAGAAAGTAAACATGGGGTCAACTGATGAGTGGATTTTCCCTATGAATATTTTTTCTCGGACACGTTTATTCACTGAAAGCTACTAAAGCTAGGTAATTAAGTTTATTAAATACATTCAAAACATATAGGCTACACATTCATTATTGATCTTATGACTAATACAGGGCCGTAGACAGGGCTTTATAATCAAAGAGGTCCTAAATTTGAGGTTGGTGCTTCAATTTTTTTGATTTCTCTGATGTGCATTTCAAGACGTTTGAAGAAAAAAAGAATAAGAAATAGCTTTAAAACCATGTCAGTGGGCAGTAAATTCTCTCCCCCTCCAAAGGCTGAGCTTTTTTAATGTAATAAAGGCTACAATTTTTATTATATTATCAATATGTACACATTCGTTATTACTCTTGTGGCTAAAATGATGAAAACGGCTTTGTTAATGTTTCTTGTCCCCTCGCAATGACAGTAAACTATTAAATTGCATGAGTCAGAGTCACGTTACAGGCCTAGTATTTAATTATTTCACTTCAAAATGGCGAAATTACACAAAACTATAGTTTGCCTGATTATTTTTTGTCATTCGTTTAACATTCATGACCTAAAAAATGTAAAATATGAAATGTTAAGTTTAGCCACTTACATCTTTTCTCGCACTTGCCTGTAAACTGAAGCGTCGAGTCACTCTGCTGAAATTCGCGCTCAGCAGCGTCTTTGAAATAAAGCCCGCCTACTTTGATTTGATTTGTCATCTCAAATATTCTGACATTGACGAGCAGTGACAGACCAATGAGGCTCAGATGAACACGAACACACAAACACACCCTGTCCTCTGTTTTTGACGTGCTCTCTGCTCGCGCGCTGAATCTAATAAGATTAGGGAACACGAAATTCTGTCGCCTTACGTTTAGGGGGGCTGATGTCGTAGGAAATTTATTTCACAAAACGATGTTGTTATGAATCCTCACGCTTTTTAAAGTGGGCTGTGGGCATACGGAGATCTTTGACATTTCCTAGTGGGCATACGCAAATCCTTGACATTTTCTAGTGGGTATACGGCATATACCTACGTATCACGTAGACTACACCACTGCTTAGACGCCATTGTGCTCCAGTGTATCAACAATGACGGACTACACATACAGTCGTCAGCGCGTCATAGTTGGGGGGTGTGGTCGGCGTGGGGGAAACAACAGCGCGACCATCTTATGTATTTGAATGACAAAAATGTCATATTGCGAGTCATTGTCGCCTGCCGACCGGCAACGGTACATTGCAAAATGAACTGTAATAGGTTATGATTGCCCTTATTTAATTAAAAACTGGGTCAATGACCCAACCAAATGGCCGGAGGTGTCGTTTCCAGACTATCGTTATCTAGTTGAATCTCCAGGTAAGACATTGCGGTAGCTACCGGTAACATAAGCCTATAACTCAATCAACTTGCGTATAATAAGTTACTATAAGTCCATAAAACCTAGTCACTTCCCAGACAGCAAACTGACATTGAATCAACGTGGAAACGACGTCTCTCATGACATTGAAACAACGTTGATTTTGCTCATCGAATTAACGTTGAACCAACGTCAGACTTCAAAGCTAAATGAAAATCGAAAATTGGTTTGCTTTCATAACGTTGTTGATTTTCCGTTAGTTTTGAAAGAATGACGCGTCTGACGTTGGTTCAACGTTAATTCGATGAGCAAAACAATGTCAGATCAACGTTGTTTCGATGTCATATTTCCACGTTGGTTCAACGTCAGTCTGCTATCTGGGTTACCAACTGTACGTATGCTTCACTCCAAACTATCAATGCTTTTGTAAAACGGTGATCAGTAGTAGTAGCTACGAAGTTGCAGAGGGACTTTGCTGACAGACAGTTATCCAAATTCTCACAGACTGCAGTCTGTATCGAGCTGATAACCTTCAGTTGATAACGCTAATGTGAATGAGACATTCCTTATGAAAAACAACTATAGGAATCTTGTAGTATTTTAGGACAAAATATTATAGTAATGCTAATCCTATAGGAATACTATAGTATTTTGGGACATAGCCTATAAGTACAGAGGTATTACAGAACATCACAAAAGTATTATGTACTACTTATAGTCATATGATTACTATAGTTCTTTTTCATAAGGGATGTAACGTCAGACAAATCTGGCCCACTGCCTAATACGAGTTAAACATCTACTACTATATCACACAGAGATCTGCTCACACAATAATCTAATAAGTTATGATTAATTTTGCCATTTTGTCCTCCTATCCGGTTCTGTATGTTTATTAGAAAGGATGTAGAACTTCAATTTATAATTTGTTTGTTTATTGCCGGTACAGAAAACGGCGCAGCAATTGTCGCATGTATTTCAATGAGCGGCAAGGCAATGTTTTCCCTCACGGGCTAAATTCACATCACGTGACGGGGCGTTCCCGGGGGCGTTCCCAGACCAACCGACTGTATCTATAGTCTATGATGACAGCTCGCTCAGAGCGGGTCTGTGTTTAAACACTGCTGTCAATCAACAACCGTGGGAGGGGCGTGCGAGCATGTGACGTCACACGGTCGAAAGGCTCGATTTGAGGCAGGGGAAAACATATAAGGAGATTAAAACAAAACCACTGGATGGATTTTTATCATTAAATGGTGGTTGTGTACAGGCACTGACAACACACATTGCGGCACAATCAACTTGTAAAAGTGCATGTACCATTATATGACCCCTTTCAGATGCTAATATGTGCTGTTGTTAGCTAATAGCTAGCTATAGTCTATCAACTAAATTATGTGACACTAAAATAAATAAAATCTTATTGGATGAATGAATATAAGATTTTAAATACCTGAATCATGTCAGGGAGATTTTTAAAATTCACTTTGATACTACTGAATAGGGTCAGTGACTTCATTCATGTGGGACCGATGTTCACTATTAAAGTTAAGTATGGGAGAGATTAAGAAGATAATAACAGTTCACTTGTCATTGAGTTTATGATATTAAATCAGTTATCTAACTCAGTAAACGAGCTGTTGCTTGACATGTTACAAGTTCACTCGCTCTTCTCTCACAGACACACTGCGCGGCAGAAGCGGGAAAACATAGTGGGCGTGGACAACCAGTCATTTCGATCCAGGGTGACCAATATAATAAATATATAAAAACTTTTTCGTATTTTGGTAATCATAATTTGGGGTAAATGAACTTAATTGTAATGAAAATGTTCAGTTTTTTTGTAATAACCCAGACAGCAAACTGACATTGAATCAACGTGGAAACGATGTCTCTCATGACATTGAAACAACGTTGATTTTGTTCAACTAATTAACGTTGAACCAACGTCAGACGCGGCATTCTTCAAAGCTAAATGAAAATCGAAAAATGGTTTGCTTTCATAACGTTGAAACAACGCGTTGATTTCAAGTTGATTTTCCGTTAGTTTTGAAAGAATGACGCATCTGACGTTGGTTCAACGTTAATTCGATGAGCAAAACAATGTCAGATCAACGTTGTTTCAATGTCATATTTCCACGTTGATTCAATGTCAGTTTGCTATCTGAGAATAAAAAACAACAACCTTGCATCACAAAAAAAGTGTGAAGATCAAACTAAAGGCCTAGAAGGAGTTGTAAGTAAGTAAGAAAATATTGACAGAATTTTAAAGCAGAGACATTGCCCTGCTCTGTCTTGTCTGCCATGTTTTTTTTTGCCCAAAGTTTTTCAAAATGGATGCGTGGCATGAGAACAATGTCAAAAGTTGGCAGCCCTGCCAAATGTATTCTTTCTATGAGCAATTTTACCACCCAAACACACGAGGAAGTCCGTCTGACTGCCTGCTCAAACGGATGACGAAATACTCGAAACACTTTGCTGCATTACAAACACAAAACCCTCCAGATCATTGCACCAGGACCTGAGAAAACATACCATAACAAACCGCTACCTCCTCACATCCCGCCGTGACATCAAAATTCAGTCCACGAGGCGCAATTCCTAATATAGAGCTCTACTCTTCTCCAACACCACTGAATCAATTTATCTCCACAGTTGGAATGGGTTGTGGAATAACACCATACCAATTACAGAAGCTATCCGCGGCAGGTCTGCTGACGCTGAGCCGTGGCGTCAAGCCACGGAGGATCTTAACGACAAGCTCAGACTTAACAGACATGTGTGTGTGCAACCGCACATATCGAAGACATATTTCTGGCCTCTCAGAGCCCATGGAGTAAAGGAATTGACATGTCAGTCCACGAAAGGAGGTATAAAATTAGATATGTGTTTAGGACAATGTTTCAAACGGGATGGGTGAAGTTGAGTATATACAGTATGTTGACATCGTTGACCATGAGTAGTAAGATGAGAAGGGCACATACTACATATACTACAGTTGTTTTCTAGCATGTTATTACTTCATTTTTATTCAAGTTTGATTTTAACCTGTTTGGGTTCTTATGCAAGTCATCTCTAAAGGCATGATATCGGACATCATCTGAAGTCTATAAACGCCTCAAGATACTGTACTGCAGTGATAGCCAGCATTATGCAACTTAGTTGCATTAGTCCGTCCTTCCCTTTTGTCCTCATTTCTTGCTTCTTCCACACATTAAAAGAGTCATGCCTCATGTGTGAACTGCCAGACGGAGTTTCAGTGTTCTTTAATGAATAACATCTCTTTAGGGCAAGTCTTTAAAGGGTTAGTTCACCCAAAAATGAAAATTAAGTCATTAATTACTCACCCCCATGCTGTACCAACCCCGTAAGACCTTCGTTCATCTTCGGAACACAAATGAAGATATTTTTGATTAAATTTGAGAGCTGTATAACAACCACATAGACTTCCGGGACTGGCTCTTGATGGCCCAGAAAGTCAATTAAGAAAATGTTTAAATATTCCATGTGACTACAGTGGCTCAACTATAAGTTTATCAAGCGACGAGAATACTTTTTGTGCGAAAAAGCAAACAAAAATAACGACTTTATTCGACTTTTCCTTTTCTTCCTTGTTGGCCTGAAACGAGACTTCCTTAGATTTCCATGACGCATGCGCGAGAATTGCGATCTCCTTACACTACTTCAGTTCAGTTCTCGCGCATGCGTCGTGGAAATCGTATGGAAGTCTCGTTTCAGGCCAACAAGGAAGAAAAGGAAAAGTCGAATAAAGTCGTTATTTTTGTTTGTTTTTTCGCACAAAAAGTATTCTCGTCGCTTGATAAACTTATAGTTGAGCCACTGTAGTCACATGGAATATTTAAACATTTTCTTCATTGACTTTCTGGGCCATCAAGAGCCAGTCCCGGAAGTCTATGTGGTAGTTATACAGCTCTCAAATTTAATCAAAAATATCTTCATTTGTGTTCCGAAGACGAACGAAGGTCTTACGGGGTTGGTACAGCATGGGGGTGAGTAATTAATGACTTAATTTTCATTTTTGGGTGAACTAACCCTTTAAGACACCTAGATATCACCATACTTCAACAGTTTATTTGACTACATCAATAATTGCAAAAAAAAAATTAAAGCTGCAAGCAGCGATGGGTGGGCCCTCGCACCTGTAGCGCGTCGGGGTGTGAGGCGGCAATTTTTACAAGTTTTCTGAAATGTTATGTTTAAATTTGCAAATGCGACATTATTTAATTAAATATGCACTTAATTTGCATGCATTTCTAGAACAAAAATCTGAACAGTGGATGAAGTCAGGTTCAAAATTTGTTTAATTTTTTGATATATTAGAGTCAAAGGGTTTTACAGAGAGGATTTTGGATCTCACTCCAAAATACTGTCAACAGCCAAAAATAAATACATCTTCACCATTTTCTAAGTGTCACTGGCGGGCCCACAACCATGACATATTTATAACAGTAATATCAAAACTTAATCTTGACAAACTATGAAAGCTTTTGAAAGCTTTCATTTGAAAGCTTACAATCTGTAGTTTCCGCATTTGGTGGCTGATTTAATAAATTACAGAGGATCCGTAATTTATCAATTTGCAACAAGAATATTTGGTAACACTTTACAATACGGGTGCACTCATAAGCATTATTTTATGCTTAACTAATGCACAGATAATACTGAATTAATGTGTAACTAATGATTGTCTAAGCTATTCATTAATGATTACCGCATTAGGAACTAATTAAGAGTCTGTAAGGTTAATGTATTAGCTCATACATGAATTGTTATTAATTAAATATGTAATTGTGGATTAATTACATTATAACTCATTTTTTTTAACTAACAGTGTTAATTAATATGTTAATTACCACCAGAATGAGCCAAAGCTGTGTATTTCAACTTCCAGATAATGACAGGTACACTAATATGCATTAATACATGATTAATTACTTCATTGTTAGTGCAAATTTATGTGCAAATTACTACAATTACTAAATGACTAGTTAATAATGATGTGCACCAACAAGTAAAGTCATAACATAATGATACCTTTGCAAAGCAGACAACTGGAAGTTGAAGTGCATAGCTTTGACTAATTGTGGTAATTAACACATTAATTTACACTATTAGTTGATCAAATATGTTATTAAGGAACTAATACTCTATGACACATTGAATTAATAGCAATTGATGTATTACTTAATCTATTAATCATATAGACTCTTTATATTAGTTGCTGATGCAGTAATCATTAATTAATGGTTTAGTTCTTCATGAGTTATACATTAACTCATGTATAATGAATATCTGTGCATTAGTTAAGCATGAATTAATGCATATTAGTGCACCCGTATTGTAAAGTGTTACCGAATATTTTCATACTCTTAAGGCGTTTAGACCTTTATTTTAAAATAGCGACATGAAAAATCATGAAAGAATGGTAGAAACCTCAGTTTGTTTTCATGCCAAGAGTTCTAAAGATCCATTCAATTAAAAAAAAGTCTGAAAATTTTATAAATATAAAGAAATAAAATAATAGATTCACCATTTGCTATGTTTGCTATGTTTGCTATGTGCTATGTTTAATGCACCTATGTTCATTTTATGTGTTTGTTAGAGGCTGAATTCATATCAAAATCACTTGAGAAGTGTTCATATCAACACTTTCTTAATTTATTTCACTTCTTCAAAAATCTGCCAAATGTCTTCTTTACAAACAAGACTATATGTCTGTGAATAAAACAAGACTCTTATGTCTATATTATAGTGCTGATGGGGCAGGCCGTTCTCATCCCAAGGCGTCATCTAATTGACGCTTTTGACCATGCATCATCTAACTGAATCTTTAGGTACCCTTTAGCATCAGTTAGATGACGCTTCTTAGTGGTCCAATCCTAACCCTACCCCAGACCTAAACCTACCCGCGTCATCTAACTGACGCTAAAGGTAAAGCGTCAGTTAGATGACGCCCTGGGATATTGTCATCTAACTGCCTAAAGCGTCAAATGTTGAAGCATGGTCAAAAGTGTCAGATTATGCCTTGGGATGAGAATACGTTGTGAAGGGGATATTTCTGGCTCTATGCAGGAACAACACATTTTGAGAAATTGGCCTTTAAATATGTAATTGAACTCGACAAACACAAATAAAGTGATCTAAAATATACAGTAAAAAGTGTCTTTCCACTAGTCTGAAAAAACACAAAAGCTAAAAAGCCCAAAATCTCAAAAATTGACATGACGCATGAAAAAAAACACTGTTTTTGCCAGTAGTGTCTCGCCTTAGATTCTTAAAGTTGCAGTAAGCGATTTCTGTGAAACGCTGTTAAAAGTGGATCGGACCGAGCACCACAACACACTTGTAACCAATCAGCAGTAGGGGGTGTGTCCACTCATGTTGTGGTAGGAGAGAGAGAGAGAGCAAGAGGGAGATTTGAAGAAAGACTATAGAAAGAGAGATGGCTGAGAGACATTACAAAAGAGAAAAGGTCAGAGGAAGTAGTCACTGGTAAAAAGAAGGGTTATGATGAGACAAGAGCTTTAAAGGGTCATGAAACCCCAAACTAAATTTTCTGAGATTTTAACAGAGGTATCTGTTTTGAACACCATTTAATTAATAGTAGGGTTAAAATGTTGTTGTTTTTTTCATCTTCCAGGTTTAAAATCTTCATCGTGTCCACGTCACAGTTTGTGATGTAGCCGTGCACTGTGAGTGCGTTGATGACTCAACGGTGTCTCATAATTATTAATGAGACTGAGTTTTCATTTCCTATGAGAAGACACGGTCACTTAATTATTCATGACACCACGTGGATCTTTCCAATGACAGACATGTCAAACTGTGATATCGCGTAGTAGATGAGAGAGGCAATCGGGACGCAAGTGTTTGTTTTCATGGTGCAAAAGTCAAAGTGGATTGAATATGTTTCCCCGCGATGCTGCTCTGGACGGTTGGTTTGCCATCAACCACGGACACATCTAAACAGTCCATGATCTAAACTACTGTATAGTGTGTGCCGCAAACATTTTCTCAAGAGAGCTGCGAGAAGTGGAGAATGGTGGACTTCGCCATGTTGACAACCAATCCAATCTGTTTGTTGCTGTGTCCGGTAGCATGTTGTTATTAGCATTTGGCATCCCTATGTGTTTTACTGGGATTCTCCGCTAGCTTAATGCTAATAGCATTAGTCATGCTATCTACAGTATCTTGTTTAGTGAAGTTTCTGCTGGTTTAATGCTAACAGCATTAATTTTTGAATGTATTTCTATGGGCTGTTGTGGCTGGTAGTACTAGGTTCCCATTTGTTTCTGAGTTCTATTGGGTTCAATGAATTATGTAAACCATGCACTATTTAATGTTATGGTCTTTCATGTTATGGTCTATTATGGTTAAGTATTTAAAGGGATTATTTACATTCTGAATGACAATTGTATTGAATGAAATTTTGTAAATAATCCTAAATGATTATGTGTGTAATTTACATGCATTTGAGTTTTGTATAATTTTGTTGTCATTTAACATATTTATGACAATTATTTATGCAGTATTTTGAATACTATTGTGTACACAAGATATAGAATATAAACCTAGCTAGTAGACGACAGTCAAAAAAATATTGTACCCGACCCGCTTCCTGACCGCATTTTTTAAAAGTAGTAAATGCTCATCAGAGCGTTATTGGGCCATAGACGTGTAACAACACAGCATCGCAAGAAGACGTCCTAAACATAACAAAGGCAAAGCCAGCACTTTCGCCATCATCTTTCATTATTTCAGCAAATGTCTCCCACACTTTTACTCTTTCTATTTGTGTATTTGCGGAGCTTCCACTCCCCAGTCTTCACCTTTACTCTTGCCGCCTCCATCTCTCTGCAGACTGTAGTGATCATCGACATGGCCGGTTCATGAACGAATCGTTCTTTTGAACCGGTTCTTTTTAGTGAACCGGTCGAACCAGTACACTAAATCGAACTGAATCGTTCGAAACAGTTCGCGTCTTGCATCAGTGCTGATCCACAAGTTACTAAAGTTACTCACTTTCAGACATGCCTGACAGTTGCCTACGAATCGAAATAAATCAATATCCTGAATTACATTTTACTCCAGTAACTCCAACAGTTCACTGAACCGAGACATGTGCCACTGTTGAGAGAAGTGATGAGCACGAGCAGCTGATACTGCGTATACCGAACGAACGCACAGGGACAGCGGTTCTCGAATCACCAGTATAGAACCGAGAACTGTTTAGACTGAGCTTGTGTGTTATCTTCGTGCCAGTTATTGCAGTCAATAATATGTAGGGCTGTATATTTCATCAAGCATTGTGTCTAGTACTATATTAATACAAATGTTTAATTGGCATCTTTTTTCAAACGACCCGACCGACCGCGACCCGAATATCATTAAAAACATTTTTGGATGACCCGTAACTGCAGGTAACCGCGTGTGATCAATTTTCATTTTGGATCAATCCGCGCATCACTGGTAGACGAGTAGTGTATGAGTAGTTACTAAATCATGGGTCCTGTTTATTTAATACAGGCCAGGTGTGACCAGTTGCAGGCCAGTTGATGGCGAGCCATTATTACCTGGAACAGAACCGGCCCAGTAACATCATTGCCTTGTGGGGTTGGTAGGAGGCTGTTGTTGTCTGCTCACCCCTTCTACTCTCACTCGTACACACACACACACACACACACACACACACATAAACACGCATACAGCCATTTGATAAATTCTGGCTCATGGACTGTTTGCATCCCACGGACCATTCTTGTGTATTGTGGATTGTTTTTAATCTGAGTAGCCTATATTCTCCAGTTCTGAGTAATATTTTGTCTGGTTTCCTATGAACTACTGAACCTTTCTGCAGATTGGAAAATTTATGGGTATTGTCATTGTTTTTCTGTCTTTGTGTTTCACTTAATACATGGTACCAACACCAAATTGAACTGATCTGTTTCTGTGTCATTATTTACCCTCTCAATACCTCACTGAGACGAACTCTTATCTTCTGCAGCCCAATCTTTATTTACCACCTTCTACAGCGATAGTTAATTGCTATATAACACACATATCCCTCCGAGTATATGTTACAGCAGCATTTACAAAACCTACTTCTGGCCTTGTCACAGGGCAAAAATTATCTGGTCATTCGTTTCCTGAAAGGAGCTAAGAGGTTGAACCCCCTCTATCCCCATGCGGCTTCCACGGTTCTAGAAGCCTTGAAAGAGGCCCCATTCGAGCCGATCCTAATGTCGGATATGAAACACTTGTCTTTCAAAAAAGTGTTTCTCATGGCTCTATGATCAGTAAAGCGCATAGGGGATCTACAAGCGCTCCCAGTGAGTACGACGTGTCTGGAATTTGGGACTAATGACTCAAAGGTCATACTCAAACCAAGACACGGGGATACGTGCCTAAATCCCTCAACACACCGTTCAGGGCCGAGGTTATTTCCCTGTCTGCCCTACCGGTTCATAATGAGGAAGAAAACATAGGCCTCCTTTGCCCAGTCAGGGCGTTAAGACCTGTGTATATCGCTCATCTGTTTTCAGATGCTCTTTGTTTCGTTCAGCGGTCATGCTAAGGGCCTAGCCACTTCGAAACAGACCCTTTCCAGATGGATAGTTGATGCCAAAGCGTTGGCATACACTACAAAGGGACTTGAGTGCCCTTTAGGTGTTAGAGCACACTCCACCAGAGAGATGGCCTCATCGTGGGGTGGTCTAGCGGGATTACTTTACATGATATCTGTATGGCGGCAGGCTGGGTCAGCTTTGATCACAGAATAAACTATATTTTATTTTTATATAAACTATACATAACTATAAAACTATATTTATTTTAAAATATATGAACAGAAAAGTTATTTTAAATTCTAATATATATATATATATATATATATATATACACACTGCATATATTATGTACACACTTACATTTACTACACACACACACACACACACACACACACACACACACACACACACACACATGTAAACCCCTGCAGTAAGCAAAATGCAAATATACAGTTACAGTAAGCTACGAGCACTTAGGGTTTGTGAATGGATCTCCAACACTAAACTAACTTCTTATAAATGCATGTTTTGGACATAAACTAATGAACCTAAGTAATGCGCTTAATTAAAATAGATCTGCAGCTCATAATACAAACACCTTCACAGCACCTATGGACGTTGATGATCGATCCAGACCGCGAGGATCCTCGGCATCATTAGAGACACAGCCGCCATACCTCAGTGCACAGTGAGGCGTCTGCGTCTGTGTGAGACGACTCGTTTTGTGAATCAGACGCTCTGCTCTCTAATTACACTCATTAAGAGTGGTGAGCTCACATCTCCTACCGCCACAGAGAGTAGGGATCTCATTGCACATCATTATCATTATGGCTGCTTGTGTTACTGCCTTTGATTTCAATAATACCACTCGCAGGGGATTCGAGATAACCTGGACGTCCTGTGGGAGACACAGGGCTTAATAGCTGTCTGTCCTACGAAACATATGGCAAAATCAACACATGAACTTTTTCCAACGCTGCACATTTGCTTCTTTTTTAAAGAGCAAACCAAATAAAGAAAAAATAGATGTGGATAAGTACACTTAATAATGCATAATATTCAACTAATATGGTAAAAAATAATAAACAAACAAACATTGAGGTGAACTTTTGAATTAGGAATGAGCAACCACCTAAACCCTCTAGCAACTGCATTGACTTTTGCATGGGCAAGCACCGCTTATATTTCCTTCAGGAAAGTAGGCGTTTATAACCGCACATCCATGCACGGCTTTGACAGACACATTGAAAATAACGTTACGTTAGGATGAAGATATGAAGAAAAACTTTCATGGAGAGATGCAGAAAACCACATCATTTATTCCACAGCCCTATTTGCCTCTGCCAGCTCAGCACGATGAGGGAAAAATTGCATTTTGAAAGATTTTTCAAGCTAGGAGAACATTCGCCTGTCTTGCTTGTGGTCTCATATTGAACTATGGCCGATATAAGCGATTTCATGCCTTTTTTTCCCTCTTTACTCAAGTCGACTTTACTGTTGGAAACCAAACTTATAGTTAGTAAGTTGAGACGTACAGTACAACTTACAGATACTTAAACTTTCTTTAATGAATATGAATGTGATCATGCATGCCACAGTATTTCTGTGGGTGTACATGCTCTCAACTACAAAAGAAGATATTTTGAAAAATGTTGGCAAACAAACCGTTGCTGGTCCCCATTAACTTCCATTGTAAAAAAAATTTAAATTTAAAAAAACAACAACATTTTTCAAAATATCTTCTTTGTGTTAAACAGTACAAAGAAAGAAACAATTTGAGGTAAATGATAATAGAATTTTCTTTTGGGTGAATTATCCCTAATTGACCGGTACTTTGTGGTTAATCAAATGTTTTCTAGCATTCTATTTGAGGGTGAGTAAAATATGACAGAATTTTCCTTTTAAGGTGAACTATCCCTTTAAGTCATTAATATGCATTAAAAAAGTAACTGGATTTGTTTGCAGTAGCAGGCAAATTCTTCACTCGAGTTCTACATGTTCAGTAAGATGCAGATGTGTTCTGTTAGCCGTGGTGCAGTGAGAGGAGAATGTGTTTTCGGAATCCCTCTGGAGTGATTTCTGAGCTGAGGGGATGAGAACAAAAAGCTCCACTGCAGAAACACCTGAATCTCCAGCAAATAACATTCAGCATCAGTCAATGCGGTGGGAAAAACAGTATACGGTGACGGCAACAGTCACTGAATAATGAAAAACTTTGGATTAAAATCAGTGAGGACAGAATTTTACAAAAAAAAAATAAAAAATTAAAATTCAGTTCTCTGGTGAAACATAACAATATAATGAAACATTTGCTATTTACGCTTCACAAAATTAGCATTGCGTAAACATCCCTGTAAATATTTCAAAAGCTTTCTAATTACTATTTTAAAAAATGAAAACTCGTTCATTTTACTGAAGAACACTGTTTTGGCTGTACTTTGACTCTGTGGATGAAAACGGTTCTTTCTTATAACTAAAAAAGGAAAGAGATTATCCTACTGCTCATAACACATTCACTTTTAGGCTTAAGAGATAACCAGTTTTGATGGAAAGGATCTCAAACTGACAAGCTGAAGAAGAATTAACAGTAACTTTACCCGTTAATAGACAGTGCTTCCTTTAAAATAAATTCCAGCACAGTTCTAAAACAACCATAATGAAATGATGCTTCACAATATTAGTATAACCTTTATTTTATCAGAAAAAGAATCACATTGAGACTAAGAATCGATTTTACAAGAGGTTGTTTAAGTTTAAAAGATAACATCCATCAATACACAAAGCAAATCCAATCAAATTTCAATATCAATACATACTAGATACTAGATAATGCTTTACAGTGAACTCTGTTAGAGAGCTACATAATTTATCTGTTCAATAAAATACCTTAGTTACCTGATGAGTAATAAAAACAACATTTACAACAACACAAAATCAGGCCTCAGTTCTCGCCATCTCCAAAAATCGTCGATTCTTGCGATTTAACAAATTTTCACTATTTTTTTCCCCACTAGGGAACATACAGGAGATCACAAGAGCATACTAAGGCTACATCCGGATATATTTGAAAATCCATCTACACTAGCATTTTCCAGAAGTTTCTCATCCAAAGCGTCTGAAAACACTAAATTTACCTTAATACGCATGCGTAAAACCTCATAAAAGCTCACTGAGATGATACAAATGAAACATACATACTAAAGTTCTCCTGCTGTTCTTCTGGCAGAATCATTTTATTTAGCAACATATCTCAGCATTCACTGATGTGTCCAGGTCACACTCACTTATGTTTGGTCTAAAATGTAACCGCTCTCATGTTTTGCCAGTACATTTCCTGTCATCTTTACAGAACTGTGATATGAAAAGTGTACAAAAAGTAACATTTTTAGCAACATAGTGAAAGTGAACAGCACATAACAGGCACATCACTCTGATTTTAAAATCGAAAGCGGGGCTCAAAATGGCGGCTGCGTGAAATCAGCGCATAGCAGTATACTGTATCTATCAGTTCAATATGCGTCACATGACTAAAAATTCATCATCGTTTTCAAATACCTCTGTTTTCACAGTCCACACTACAACACGAAAACAGCGTTTTCAAATTGATCCACTTCTGAAAACATTTTCAAAAAAGCTGTTTTCGCAGTGAGAATGGAAGGCCAAAACGGAGAGAAAAATATTTCACGAGTTCACACTTACATATAATTTTGAGTGAGTAAGATTCAATGCGTATTTGGCGTGCTGTCCGGAGGGAGGGCTCCGAGCTCGGAATTCTGCCCGAACCCAGAGTACTCCCCCCGTATACAAGTGATTTTTAGAAAGAGGAGTGTGGAGAAGGGGTGGAGGAGGGATGCTGC
Source organism: Pimephales promelas (assembly GCF_988280905.1). NCBI lineage: Eukaryota > Metazoa > Chordata > Actinopteri > Cypriniformes > Leuciscidae > Pimephales > Pimephales promelas. Next base: position 22,393,769 of record NC_142791.1, read on the forward strand.
AAACAGTCAATGGATCGAGGTAAGACTGCTGAGTCTATTTGTACCCTCTTATCATTGCCTGCTGATTGCTGATTGCTGTCCACTTGAGTCAATTATCTGAACGTGCTCCTTCCGAACTTAGTTAATAAAACTTCATGTGTTTTTAAACCAAAAAAAAAAAAAAAAAAAACATATGTGGACAAGGCCTAACACACAACCACATTAAACAAAGACATACTAGACAATTTAACAAAGGAAACTGAGGGCTTAAACACACAGGAGCGTAATCAAGGTAAAACAGAACAGGCACAGGAACTAATTACGTTTACATGCTTAAAACAGAGAAGTTTTTCCTTTGATTTTTTTTCAACGTACAGACGACTCCATTGTCAAAATGATCCCCATTCACATGGATTCACAAAAAAAACAAACAACACTGTATTCTGCTGCCAGGGTATTAGATCTTCACTATTGTCTTCACAGATTCACATTTTTATTGTTTACAAACAGACTGTTTTCAGGAACCCAAAAACACCATTGTCATGTAAATTAAAGCCAAAATGCATAATAAATGTAACGTTTTTTTGGTTGATATAGAACTACATATAAAGAAATACACATTACAGGTGCTGCTTTTAATATAATTTTGACAGAGTGCACAAGTCCTGACCAAACAAGAGAAGAGATGGAGTCAGATAGGAGGTAGAAATGCAGCTCTCCAGTCACCCATCGTGCTTCTCACTTATATGCAACACTGTGGCTTACCACCAGCCACTTCAAGCAATGAAATCTGTACATTAGTGCAATGTTTAGCACAAACCCCTATTCAGGAAGGCTCAGAAACAGCCAGTCATATACTTACATGGCATTATCTGCTGCATTTTACAATAATGGCTTGAGAGAAGTAGGCAGGGATGGTCTCTACAGTTCTGGACATAGAAAACACGATGACATCTGAAGTGCTTCTGTAGTGCACGGTTTGAAGAAGAGAAATGGATGGGTAATTGGATGTTGTTTTGCATGTGTTTGTGGTTTTAATGCCCACGGATTGTGTGCAGACTCACAAAGCCGCCTGCACGGCAAAAGCAGTTGAGCATACTGTGGTAATATGGAGAATTCAGGTATATTTGGCCATTTTTGTCATTGAGATAAGTAGCAAAAAGTGGCCCAATTTACCTACATGTACATTTAAGATTCATGAGATGATCTCACTCCTCCCATCAACAGGACAGAGCAGCATGGAGATACTTTTGGCAGTTTGAGTGTAAATTGTGTTTCCTGCCACAGGGAGAATGATTACATTTATACGACTCCCTCCAGCATCAATGCAACACTCATTTCCATACTGACCTGTATGAGGCTGAAACAATCCAACACAACTGAGACAGAAACATCTCCAATGTTTCCCACAATGTTTATTCCAACAGAATATATTCCCTGTGAGAAAGTCAGTGTAGAATTTGCTACAGTAAAGCTTTTTTCTTGATTAAACCAGTTCCCTTAGGTGCAAGAAAACAACAACAGAACAAACTATGGATTTGAAAATATGTATCTATCTTGCAACCAGGGTTCACCTCAAATAAAACTATAAAAAAGCCATTCCTTGATACAAAATAACTGATTTTCATTAAAGGTACACTGTGTAGCTTTTTGCCTACCTAGTGGGTAAAAAACAAAACTGCATTTTGTGGAAGAACATTGTTTCAGTTGTGCTTCAGCTCTTTGTGACTGTATGGATGAATATTTTATGAGCCTTTAATATATTATGATTTTTTACAATGAGCTTTGTTAGAGAGCTACATATGGTAATTTATCTGTTCAATCAGATACCTTATTTACCCGTTAAGTAATAAAAACAGCAATCTCCACATTGCTTTTGCAAAAATTTCATATATATTATATATGAAATTATATTAAAAAAATTATGTAAAAATAATAAATTTTATATATATGAAATTCATATATATATATATATATATATATATATATATATAGTGTTGGGTAAGTTACACTAAAAAAGTAATTAATTACTAGTTACTGAATTATGAGTTATAGCACGAATTATCCCTAAACAGACCAAGGTGGAGAAGGTTATATTATAAAAACATACCTTTTAATATCAGACAATACATTTTGATGTTAAACCCACTATTGTTTTATGTCTGATCTCATGACATTTCACACTTTTTTCATACATATTTTACAATAATTCAAACGAATTTGTACGAGTGCGGTCGTACAATTTAGACACCTCATAAAATGCATATGAATCGCTGTGAGATCAGATTGATCTATACACAGTATTTAGGATACCTCAATTACATCAGAAGTAACTGTAATTAAATTACTGATAAATGAAGAGTAATCACTTACTTTATATTTTCAAGGGAAAAGTAATTAAATTACAGTAACTAATTACTTAGTAATTAATTACACCCAACTATATATATATATATATATATATATATATATGGTTCGTTGGACTATTTTTCCTGCCTACCAAAATTTCGTTATTTCAAATGTAGGCGTTGCGCGTGGCAAGCGCGCTCATAATGTAAGAGACGCTGCCGTATCCACAACATCGCCCAACACCAAATGGCAAATGTAATGTAAGCGGAATGAAACTGAGCAACTCGTTATTGTGTGGTTGATGGACCGTTTATCAGTTTGGACCAATGCAGCGCGAGCCTGGCATTTCTTTCTTTTTGTTGTATCAGAAATGTACCGAACCGTACCGAACCGTGACACAAATGTATCGTATCGATCCGTAAATTTTGTGAACCGTTACACCCATAATATATATTTTATATATATATATATAAACTTTATTTTATATAGTGTCTTTAAAAGCAGCTTCTCAAAGTGCTGTACATAAAATCATAATTCATCAGAATATACAAGAAGTAAAGTAATAAAAAAACAAAAGCAGAAAAAAAAAAATAAAAATAGCTGTTGAACGACCACAGAGAGACATCAGCAATCAAATGCAAGTTTAAAAAAAATGTGTCTTAAGAAAAACTTTAAAAGTGCCAAGAGTCTGTGCTTCTTTTAGATCTGGAGGGAGAGAGTTCCAAAGTGTTGGAGCATAGACAGAAAAATCCCTGTCATCCATAGTTCCCTTTCGTAGTCACTCCGAGTTACGTCGGATGACGGAGAATGGGGGTTTCCCATAGAAAGCCAATCCTCTTCGAGTATTTAAAAACTAGCCAATGGCATGAAAATGCCTTGGGGCTGCGGAATTTGCATAGCGTATCTCCGCCCCACCTCGTGGGTATAAAAGGAGGAAGCAGATGCAACCACAGTATGTTTTCGCTTCGGAGCCAAGAGATTTCTTCACTCCACAAGCCACTTTTCACTGAACTCTTCGAGACGAGTGTCCTCTCCAGTGTTGGTGTGACGGCGGTACCCAGCGAGATTCTGCATTGCCTGCGATCTGTGCAGTGGTCTGCCAGACTTTGCGCTTCTCCCTGATCGCCTCAGCGCTGAAAGAATTAATTTCCTCCTCTCATTTCTGAGAGAGCTGCACGTGGCACGTCTTTTTAAAGATGGTTCGCCCGTGTTCTTCTGGTTGCGGTCGATTCCTATCTTCCTCTGATGGGCACGAGCGCTGTTTTGTGTGTTTGGGCATTGAGCACGCAGAAGCAGCGTTCGTGGATGACTCATGTTCTTTTTGTGGGAATGTTGCAGCTCGCACGCCACCTCCTATTATGGAGTCAGAAGCACCTGAGGTCCCTTCATGCTATTTACATTCCAGGAGATCGGAACCTGGCAGCCGACGAGCTGTCACGGCTCCGTCCATTCTCTGGCGAATGGCGACTCCATCCCCAGTCGGTCCAGCTGATATGGGACCAGTTCGGGGAGGCACAGATAGATCTGTTCGCTTCCCAGGACTCATCCCATTGCGCCCTGTTTTACTCTCCGTCCGAGGGCACAGACGCCTTGGTGCACCGTTGGCCGCGGGGTCTACGCAAGTATGCGTTTCCCCCAGTGAGCCTTCTCGCACGGACTCTGTGCAAGATCAAGGAGGACGAGGAGCAGGTCTTGTTGGTAGCCCCTTATTGGCCCACCAAGACTTGGTTCTCCGAACTGATGCTCCTCGCGACAGCACCTGCTTGGCCAATTCCTCTGAGGAAGGACCTCCTTTCTCAGAGACGGGGCACCCTGTGGCACCCTCGTCCCGAGCTCTGGAGACTACACGTGTGGCTCCTGGATGGGACGAGGCAGGTTTGAGTTCCGTCGTGCTTTCCTTCCTGCAAGAAGGGTTGGAGCGTAGGCTGTCTCCCTCCACCCTTAAGGTTTATGTCTATTGCTGCATTTCCTGAAGCAGTTGAAGGTAGGTCATTGGGGAAGCAAGACCTGGTCATCAGGTTCCTGAGGGGAGCGAGGAGACTGAATCCTCCTCGTCCTCCCCTCGTGCCCTCTTGGGACCTCTCAGTGGTTTTAAGTGCCCTGCAGAGGCCTCCCTTTGAGCCTTTGCAATCAGTGGAGATAAAGTTCCTGTCCATGAAGACAGCACTCCTGGTTGCATTGGCCTCCATCAAGAGGGTAGGGGACCTGCTCACATTCTCCGTTGACGAAGCGTGCCTGGAATTCGGGCCGGCTTACTCTCACGTGATCCTGAGACCCCAGCCTGGATATATGCCCAAGGTTCCTACCACTCCCTTCTGGGACCAGGTGGTGAACCTGCAAGCGCTGCCCCTGGAGGAGGCAGACCCAGCCTTGGCACTGCTCTGTCTGGTACGTGCACTCTGTGCTTACGTAGACAGAACGCGGTGTTTCAGGACCTCAGACCAGCTCTTTGTCTGTTATGGTGGGAGCCAGAAGTGTGGCACACTCGGAGTGTGGCTTCCTCTTGGGCTCTAGCGCATGGCGCCTCGCTAACAGACATCTGCAGAGCTGCAGGCTGGGCGACACCGAATACATTTGCGAGATTCTATAATCTTCGAGTGGAGCCTGTGTCCTCTTGTGACTTGTGTACTCCCTTCCGCCAGTACTGGACCCGTTCAGGTGTCTTCGCTTGCTCGCCATTCCACTCTTCGGACTGGAAAAGTGCGATATTTCCTCAGCTGAGCCTTCCGTTGAAGCCCTGAGTCCTCCAGCACTGTTGATGCTGGCACCAGTGTCTTTTGCTCTGGATGTCGGCTAGGTGCCTCCGTGTGTATGGTTCCCCCTGGTAACTGTCACATGTGTATTCTCCACTGTCACATGTGTATTCTCCACTCCACTGTACACTGTGACTACGAAAGGGAACGTCTATGGTTATGGATGTAACCCTCGTTCCCTGAGTAGGGAACGGAGGCGTTACGTCTCCCTGCCACTTCCGCTGTACCGCTGGGTAGACGACTGAGTTCAGTCTCGGCTCCTCAGCGAAAACATACTGCGGTTGCGTCTGCTTCCTCCTTTTATACCCACGAGGTGGGGCGGAGATACGCTATGCAATTTCCGCAGCCCCAAGGCATTTTCATGCCATTGGCTCGTTTTTAAATACTCGAAGAGGATTGGCTTTCTATGTGAAACCCCCATTCTCCGTCATCCAACGTACTGTCTCTGTTCCCTACTCAGGGAACGAGGGTTACATCCGTAACCGAGACGATTTCAGATGTGGTCATGGAACAGTTAACAGATTACACTGTGAGGAACGCAGTCTATGATTTGAAGTATAACTGGTTAATAGATCAGATAAGTATTGCAGAGCCAAGCCGTGTAAAACCTTGAATGTCAGTATCATGATCTTAAAATCCACACAGAACCTGACCGGGAGCCAGTGTGGAATTGCGTAATATGGTCAAATTTCCTGCTTCCCGACAGGATCCGGGTGGAAGAGTTCTAAAGACAATGTAATTTGTTGATTGTGTTTTTAGAAACTCTAGCTAAAAAAGCATTACAATAATCCAACCGTGAAAACACAAATGTAAAATCAGTTTTTCTGCAACAGATAAGTTTAGCATTGGGAGCAGTCTGGCTATATTTCTGAGGCGAAAAAAGGAAGCCTTCACAGTGCTCTGAACAAAAAAATCAAAAGTGAGGCTGGTGTCAAAAATTACACCAAGGTTCCTCATCTTACATTGTGTCTCTAAAACAGAGCGATCAACAGACAGGAACAGAGGAGCCACTTGCCAATTTGATGACGGGAACCTATATATATATATATATATATATATATATAATGGTATGACCATTTCAGGGGTGGCCAATATTACGATTTAAAATCTGTCAGAGCTAGAAATGTATTCATATTTACAAGTAAAGCTTGATATTACTGGTAGACAATTTTATGTGAAAGAACGTAGTCTTAACATAATACCAGATCCCTTTCTCAACTGAGACCAACACCGACAACATTTCACCCGCATATGTGACCCTGATGAATAACGGAGCTGCTTTCAGCCCTCTGCCAACTGCTATTTTAATGTCTCTAGTCCCTCATCGAGTGGAGAGTATGATAATGTCCATGAACGTCCATGAATGAATGTCCATTTATCTATCTTTCCTTCTATAAGGGGTAATTAGTTACTGAGAGATACGAGAAACTAACAGAAAAAAACCACAGCTTAATAATTCTTAGGTTAAGAAAGATAGATATTAAACTTAAAACACAGAGATATAAATATGGATCTTTAGAAGAAACATTGCTATGTTCTGACTCCTGACAGAAGGAAGAGATTCATTTAAAAATGACCTCTTTCATAAGGTTTCACAGCTGTGTCCTTACCTTTGTCAACACCATCAGATATTTATGAAAACATTTATAAAATAATATATCAAAGCCAGTCTCCATACTAAATGTCCTCTTTACATGAGTTGAACAAGGTCACACAGTCTGTGGTGTGTGATTTCTATTAATATTACAAATAAATATTATTATTATATATGTGTTATTTATGCACAAATATGCACATTATCCACATATTTAGGCAAAAAATGACTTAATATAATAAAGAGAAAACACGCAAGCATACACAAATATACAATATTTATAAGAAAATGAATTGTGGTGATATAAAATAGTATATTTTTTTAAATAAATACCACACATTAATTTTACATCTGACAGCGCTGTCTCATATTAAGAACTAGGCGGGGGATAAACGAAGGACACAGATAAGGATCTCTGAATAAAAAAATAAAAAAATACTTGACACATACACTTTTATTTTTCTGAAGTTCCTATTTTGTCCCAGCACTCAAGAACCACTAAAATCAGTATAGAATTTAACACTCAAATATGTAGGCTGACATGTGGGCAAAACAAAAAAGACTAATGATGTATTATTTTCAGTTATTTCAGCTGAAAAATAAGAACTCTGAGTCCAAGGTTACATAAAATCAATTGGCAGTTCCTGTCAAAGCGCTAAATCTGGATGCTCCACCAGTGTTAAAAGAGCAGTGATGAACGAGCCTCCCACCATACACAAAAGCTATGCTGCTGAATTTCAAAGGATGCATTGATTTTGCTTTTTCAATATGTCTGCTGATTACTTATTCAGAGCGACTATGCCACAATCAGAGGAAGTGATTCAGTATACTGGATGTTGCAGGTAGGAGGTATTAGCACCCTCACACACATCTTACTGTATATAAGGCTTAGACCACCACTATCACCTGTAACCAATGTTGGGAAAAGTTACTTTTAAGAGTAAGGAGTAACAATATTGCCTTTCTCCTTAAAAAGTAACTAACTAACTTGCATTACTTAGTTACTTTTTGTCGAAAGTAATGCATTACGATTATGGCTGCACAATTAATCGTAATTAACCCGAAAATGACAAATGCGGGAGAAGGCTGGACTTAAAGCAATGCAAAAAACGCACAAATTCAGTCCGATTGAAACATAAGGTGTGCATGTAAATGTCACAGGTCGGGGGGGCCAAGCCAGACTGCACCCACCCCTCAAACCCATGACCACCTTGATGAGTGTACCAGAGACCAGGCAGACAAGTAGAACTTAAAAAGTAACTATCTTTTTTGAATAAAAGCAAGAATTAAAAATCTTCAGGGAGGAGGAGACCAAGGGGTTCACCGCACCGACCCGTGTCACTGGCAGCCACAGAGGAGAAGGGAGTCGAACGCCGGTCCGGCGAGCAGGTAAGTATCGTGGTAAGTAGACCCTTTCAGGCGTAATACAGGCGAGCAGCTATCCGGGTGGACCTGGACCAGGACCATGGACCAGAAGGGGACTCTTTCACCGGACAGGTGGTTGGCCGGTAAGTTTTCCTCTCCACAGGACAGGTGAGCGGAGTCTCGGATGGCGGCGGGGCCTTACTGGAGAACCGGTGGGTAGACAGGTCAGTACGTTCCCAGGCGTCAACTATTCAGTAGGTAGTCGGCACGGGGGTGATGAGGACCAGGAGGGGGACTCGCTGCCAGCCAGGTACGTAGCCGGGTACGTCTGCATCCTCTGTGTAGAGTGCTCTCCCGTAGCGTCACTGGACAACAGTTGCGAGGTCCTCCGTGTGTCCTTTCTCCCTTGGCGGCTCCACCCAGAAGCAAAAGGTATCCTCTAATCCAAGAGAGAGACAATTCACTTCTAGATGTTGCCTCAAATGCGGGAGAGGCAACATCTCAATACTAAATTGTAAAGGCCGGTTTCATGTAAACGCCTGTCTCAAATACAAACCGGTGCAGTTCGACGATTTGGGAAAATAAAACCCTGGACACAAAGGCTGTATCAAAAGATAACTTTGCGTCCGCTGCCAAGATGGATCCATAGATATAAACAAACCGTTTTGTGATTGGTTCCCGATCTCAGACGAAAATTTGGTTCATGGTGTCCAGGCTGCCTTAGCCTGGATGCCAGCCCGAACTCCGCCCACAACATTTTTTGGTCGGGAAGTTCGGTCTGGACTCGATCGATTGAGGAGTAATTATGATCAGGCAAAAAATGAATGGGCCAATCAAATTGCCAGGGCGGGCTTTATACGATGATAGACAGATGAGCAGGGACGTAATCATCACGTTATCAAAGAGCGCTTGTCAAAGATGACTGCAGCTGGAGAATTGAGATGTATAGATTCCGCTGTCGCGTCTTTTGTAAAATAAATCGACAGCGCATTCATTTTAATAGACAAACAGAGAACTGCAATCAAGGCATTTGTCGATCGGAAAGATATTTTTGGCGTCCTTCCTACATGATTCGGGAAAAGTGTAACTTATCAGCTGGCTCTGACGGTCGTTAAGAAGATGGGACGTAATTAAAAGCCTGTGGTCATTGTGGTTTCTCCTTTGGTGGCACTCATGGAGAAGTAAGTAAAAGAAGCAACACTCGTTATTTAACTTCTAAAATAAATAAAGTTAGGCTACGTTCTGTATTTGAAAACTGCGCTATGCAAAGGAGTTGACTTACTGCGTTGCTCTGATTGGTTGTAGATCTACCGACTATCCAATTGAGTGCAAAGGTTTTTTTTTTTTCCTGGTTCGGTTACGACACGCCTCATAATCAAAGCCCAATGGAGGAGTTTCAGACTCATATTCTCTCTTGGCTGCCTAGCAGCGTGAATAAAATTGTGCTGCGGCAAGGCAGCATGGGGAAACCCAGGCTAATAGTTTAATGCAGTGTGACCAAATCTTAACATCGAAATAATGATATCTCTTTTCCTATTTCCATATCTTTTCCTCTAATTTCCAACCCACTCCTTAATCTGATAAAGATGTCTTCCTTTAGATCCATTATTTCATATCCTTTGCCATTTCTTACTAATTTCAATTGATATCCATCTCTTGATTTCCGGTTTACTTAAAGATACATTAATTTCTATTTGTGGATGATTTAATGCTGTCTTTGCCAGCTGGTCTACTTCCTTATTTCCATCCACACCAACATGCGCTGGCACCCAGAGGAAGTATACCAATACCCCTAAGTGCCTTGTTCTAAATATCCATCCATCCATCCATCTTCTTCCGCTTCATCCGGGGCCGGGTCGCGGGGGCAGCAGTCTAAGCAGAGATGCCCAGACTTCCCTCTCCCTAGACACTTCCTCCAGCTCTTCTGGGGGGACACCGAGGCGTTCCCAGGCCAGCCGGGAGACATAGTCTTTCCAGCGTGTCCTAGGTCTTCCTCGGGGCCTCCGCCTAGTGGGACGTGCCCGGAACACCTCCCCAGGGAGGCGTCCAGGAGGCATCCGCAACAGATGCCCGAGCCACCTCAGCTGACCCCTCTCGATGTGGAGGAGCAGCGGCTCTACTCTGAGCTCTTCCCGAGTGACTGAGCTTCTCACCCTATCTTTAAGGGATCGCCCAGCCACCCTGCAGAGAAAGCTCATTTCGGCCGCCTGTATCCGGGATCTTGTCCTTTCAGTCATGACCCAAAGCTCATGACCATAGATGAGAGTAGGAACGTAGATTGACCGGTAAATCGAGAGCTTTGCCTTACGGCTCAGCTCCTTCTACACCACAACAGACCGGTACATCGACCGCATTGCTGCAGAAGCTGCACCGATCCGTCTGTCAATCTCCCGTTCCATCCTTCCCTTACTCGTGAACAAAACCCCAAGATACTTAAACTCCTCCACTTGAGGAAGGATTTCTCCACCAACCTGAAGTGAGCAAGCCACCCTTTTCCGACTTTTCCTTGTTCTAAATAGATATTATAAAACTTAAAGGAATACTGCACCTCTGGAAAGATGAATGTGTATTTAAAATGGGTAATTTATGTAGAAGCAATGTGAAATTATTTTTGAATTTGGAGCTTTCGAGAGAGAGAAAAGCCAGAAAATGTATTTCATGTGGATGAAAGACAACAACTCCCAGAATGCACTTGCTTCACTGCCCTAGGAGGCCACGCCTACCGGTATCAGAGCATAGTACTTAAAGAACAAGTCTACGCTACTAGTGAGTCTCTGTGATGAGTCTGCCCGAAAATGTGTTTCGAGATCGCCCAAAATGTCCGGGATTCGGCTTTTGAGTTCTACAGTCGCCATAAATTACTGTGGTGAGCAGGACGAGGCTACAGTACATGGACCACGGGAGAACGACGCGAGGCCGGTGGCGTGATTACCGATGATAATACATTTACCTGACATAATACATTGTTACCTTTTCATTTTATGGAGTCAAATGAAACGAGATAATACATAAGATTAAATGTGTTGCATTTAATTAAAAATCACTTTGCCATGGGAAAGACGGAACACGCATGAAACCTTCATCACAAATCGAACTCCGCCATTGGATCGATTTCGTGCCGACTTTACAATAATATATTTGCAGAAATAGACAGTTGGCTCATTACACGCAGGCGCAGAGCGCACATTGTAGCTGACCGTCGCCTGTAGTTCTCTCGGTGTGTTCAAGTACAGCTTTTTACCCCGACGAGAGCAGACGAGAGGCGACAACACAGTCGGCTTTCATCAGCGCTAGTTCGTCGGCGTCAGCTCGGTGTGTTCCGGGCTTAAGGAGATTATTGTGGACTTCCACAAAAGCAGACCCAATCACTCTCCTCTCTATGCTGGCAATGACCTGCTGGTAGTAGAGAGGGTGTCATGTTTAACATTTTTGTGAGTATCTGTGACTAAGGATCTGTCCTGGGGAACAAACATCACCTCAGAGAAGGCCCAGCAACGCCTCTACTACCTGAGGCAACTGGGGAGCGCCAGGATTCCAAAACAGCTGATGGTCAACTTTTACAACTGCGCCATCAGCAGAGTTCTGAAATATGGCTTGTTTTGGCTTCCAATGAGTAAATACAGCAGGTAAAATCATTGGGACCACTCTCCCAGAGATCAGTACATCTATGATACCCGCTGTCTGAAGAGAGTGCATAGCATCCTGCGGGACCGGCATCACCATCATCTGTTCCATCTGCTGCCCTCAGGGAGAAGGTACAGGTCTATTGGTGCCAGTAAAGCCAGACTGGCTAACAGCCTTACGTAGCGAGGCTGCTTATTGATACCCTTTCTCCCCTCCCTCCCATGTACAGCAAACCATACCTCATTGTGTAATAACTGAACTGGACTTGCATTGCTGCATTAACTACATCTGTATCCAACTCTGACCATACTCTCTGTTCTGGATGTCTTTTAAGTTGTTTTGTAAAGCCTCTTGCTGCTATCAAGAGTGAATGTCACTGGTTCTGTGTCTTAACAACCATATACTTTTGATGTGCCATGTTTAATTACACAAGGGGGTATTTATTATTTATTTGTTAGTGCACTTTAATACACCATTTTGTTGTTGTATGGTTGTTTGGTTGTTGTGTGCTCCGAACACAATTTCATTGCTGTTCTCTATATGACAATGACAATAAACGTGAATAATAATGATAATAATAATAATAATAGCTCACCAAAATTGGACAGTTGAAGACTGGAAAAATGTTGGCTGGTCTGATGAGTCTCGATTTCTGTTGAGACATTCAGATGGTAGAGTCAGAATTTGGGTAAACAGAATGAGAACATGGATCCATCATGCCTTGTTATCTCTGTGCAGGCTGGTGGTGGAGGTGTAATGGTGTGGGGGATGTTTCCTTGGCACACTTTAGTGCCAATTGGGCATTGTTTAAATGCCACGGCCTACCTGAGCATTGTTTCTGATCATGTCCATCCCTTTATGGCTCTTTATCCTCTGATGGCTACTTCCAGCAGAATAATGCACCATGTCACAAAGCTTGAACCATTTCAAATTGGTTTCTTGAACATGACAATGAGTTCACTGTACTAAAATGGCCCCCACAGTCACCAGATCTCAACCCAATAGAGCATTTTGGGATGTGGTGGAACGGGAGCTTCGTGCCATGGATGTTTCTTCCCATAAACTACAAGATGCTATCCTATCATTATGGGCCAACATTTCTAAAGAATGCTTTCAGCACCTTGTTGAATCAATGCCACGTAGAATTACGGCAGTTCTGAAGGCGAAAGGGGGTCAAACAGTATATGGTGTTCCTAATAATCCTTTAGGTGAGTGTATATTGTTGAACTACAATGTCAGTTGGTATTTTTATTTCCAGTTTATTTATTACTTTGTGTATTTGTAAATCAATCAGTGGCATAGGAAACATCCAAGATGAGGAACAGAAGGGGCTATTACATGTTCTTTCAATCGCAAGCTGTTTGCCTCCTTCCTTTCTACCAAACCAAAGCTTGCTATTTCTTTGTATTCATTCTCCCAACAATAGAGTCAGATTTAGTCTAACTGGATGGGATTCCAGATGTCCCTTTACACCACAGGACCCGAGTGTGATGTGGAGCCGTGGAATCAAGGCCCCGTCCACAAGGTTATGGAAATGTAGAAATTAAAGTTGAAACTCAACTTTTTAATCTCCTTCCAAAAATCCCCAAAAAAGTCAGTTGGTGCCTCAGTGACTCCTTTTCTCAGAGAAGCTGTCAAGCACAGCTGTCAATCATAACGTCACACTCCAGTTTTTATAGCATCAAATAGCTAACTAAAAACAAACTTATTTTTAAAAATGTACACTTGAACTTACATCAGCATGATAAAAAAAAAATACCTCAAATGACAGAAACCATTTTTGGAAAAAAAAAATATTTGAAGTTTAATTTGATTGTTTAGTTTGTCTCATGTCCCAGAGGGTGGGATTTTTGACATATACACTGGGAGAGCCACCTATAGGGGTGACCAAAAAGTTTTTGCTTCATTTTCAGGACTTGTGCAGTATACTTTGTAAAGGCCATTTGACATTGAAAGTTAAACGAATAAGCTCCATGCAAATTCACGCCTGTACAGTAGAGGGCAAACCATTCCACTCTGCTGACATTCATGATTGCAAAAGAATAGGACACACACACTCTTCCTTCAGCAATAAAAACAACAAAATGAAATGTAATGTATTCTTTTATTCATATGGTTGAATTGAATCACCGAAGGACAGCAGCAAAGAGATTGGTTTAAGCAAGATTAAATACATAAAGTATTCTTGTAAATATATATTAACACAAAAAAAAACATTATTTAATCGCGCTCATTTAATTATTGCAGGTTTGCATGTCAATGTCAATTTCTATATCACCATTAAAGGGTTAGTTCAACCGAAAAATTAAAATTCTGTCAGTAATTACTCACCCTCATCTTGTTCCAACCCTGTTAGACTTTCGTTTTATCTTTGAAACACAAATTAAGATATTTTTTATTTAATCTGAGAGCTCTCTCACTCCTCCATGGGCTTCTATGTTATTACTAATAATGAAATATATTATTTAAATCACTCAAGGGCACTTCCTTTTATGCCTGCACACAAGCACAGTGCTCCAAGTGAGCAAGAAGGACATCAAGGTTCCCATCACCAGCTAGTAAAATACCATTTAAAACCTTCAAGGTGCAGTCTCTGTCGATTGCATAATATTCTGAATATTCAGTATTCCTTTTGAGGAATACTGAATCTGTTTTTGTGCAAGTGAGATGAGTAACCCTTATGTTTACACACAACTCTGCACTTGATTTCTCTCAACATGGGGACAGGAGAGGTTTCAGTCAATAAATGACTTATTTGAAAAATATATGTTGTAAATTTGAAAGTATTTGTTGCTTTACTTGTTACTTAGGCTACAATGCGTTACCCTCAAGCTCCAACACTGTAACCCTTGACCCATGCAACTTGCAAGTAATGAACAAACAGCGCTAAAAATAACCTAATAATAGCCATGCAGGTTTATTTCATAGTCACATTACTGTGGGGCTTCAGTTTATGCATTTCATGCAGCGGGTATGGATCTGTTTAATTCCAAGAAAAACAAAATGAAATTCAAGAAGTTTCCAGTCTACACTTCTAAACAGGAGCAGAGAGAAGAAACTTACAGTGTAGCAGTTGCAACCGACATCGCATGAATAGCCCTCAGAGCCGCGTCCTAGCGATTTGCATAGGCTACATGGTCGGTCCACTGTTGGGAAAACTAAAGTGAGTATAGCTATCCTAGCTTCCAACTTAATGATACAAAGTATACAGCTCTAAGGAAGTAGCTAATTACATGCGGGGTGCTTAAATGTTTTTAAAAAGAAATAGGCTATGCGTGTTCCACTAGCCTATGAAACGTTTGACTTGTACTGATTGTTTCAACGAATCGATTCACTTAAATGAATCAGACTTTCCAGAGCTGCGGATAAGAGGTGAGTTCATCAGTGCCTCTCAGCTAAAGGGAACCACAGACAGACCATCTGAAACGCTTGACATGAAATATTGTTTTACTTTGAAAACATGTGAGATGTGCCGTCACATCAACCCACTAGACGCCTCTTGTCTTTAATAAACAAATTGGAGTCAAATCAAACCTTTATATATAGCCTAGCGTTTTTACTACAGATTGTATCAAAGCAGCTTCACAGTGATAACATGAAAATTTAACATAAAATTGGAGTGTGAGAGACAGACAACTCGTGATTCTCCATTCGTATTTGGTTTTTGTGGCTCATCTGAACCCAGCAATGATGGAAAGTCATTCAGAGCCGCAAATGTGGGCTGCAGTAAGCCATCTGCTGTTAGACAGCATTAGTGCTGGCTCGGCAAAAATGCGCACCATACGGTCTCGTGGTCTCGTGGATTTGACTGGAGCTAAACTCATAGACAGTAATTTAAAAGAGGCTAAACTAACTGCACCATTTGAGATAGGTTCAGTGTGGGTTTTTAAAGAAAACTAACATTGTAGCCTATATAAAATAAAATCCGAAAAAAAGAAAGAAAAAAATAGGCATATAAAATAAAATATATTAATAAATGATAATAATAGTCCATTACATTTATATAGCGCTTTTCTCGGCACTCAAAGCACTTTAAATAGAAGGGGGAATCTCATCAACCATGTGCAGCATCCACCTGGATGATGCGACGGCACCCATAGTGCACACCAAAACGCCCACCACCTACCAGCTTACTGGTGGAGAGGACTGATGAAGCCATTTGGTATATATACATGGGGATGATTAGGAGGCCATGATGGACAGAGGCCAAGGGACAAATTTGGCCAGGACATCCTTTTGACATCCTGGGATTTTTTGTGACCACAGAGAATCAGGACCTCGATCGGTTTGATGTCTCATCCGAAGGACAGTGCTCTTTGACAGTCCCCGTTACTATAGTGCGTTTCCCGAAAGCATCGTTAGCTAACTATGGTCGCAAGTTCCGGCGTTATCAGCATAGTTCAACGAGTCGGTGTTTCCCGAAACCATCGTTCCAACGAACATTTGCAAACAGTATCGCAAAGTTGTGTGGTTTGAACGACAGCTCTTGACCTGTGTTAGAGGCATAGTTTCTATATTGCAACACATTTGGACGTAATAAATCTTTATCTTGAGCAAAATAAGCAATCTGACATTTAGTACAACCGGTGCCTTTTATTTAGAATACATACCAATGTAATTCACGTCTTTTAGTTTTTTCAAAACATTTGAAGTAACGTGTTTGAAGAGTGCGCATGTGCGAACGTGCTCTACTATGTAAGAACGAGCCAAATATTGAGTAATATTTGATAAATTAATAAAGCAAAACAAACGAGAACAATTAGAAATAGTCCTCAGATAACATGTCTGTATATTAACAAATGTAGCGTTAATTGGATCTCAAACAGTTTCATTAAAAGTAGTTATTTCTCCACCACTTTTTTTTAGTCAACAGGTTCCACAAACATAATTTGTTCTTGTAACTTCAACATCATGTAATTAAGTAATTTTAAATTACCCAATTTAAGTAGTCTCAACGTGAATTTTTTAAGGCTTCCTGACATGATTCGGGCATTTTACTATATTCATTCATCCATTTATATTTCATTTAATTCAGTGTAATTTGATTAAATTGATACTATTTGCTAGCAGGAGCATATATTCGCATCTTGAATGCTAAGATAAACATGTACTTCATCCAAAGCAATAGAAATTAAAGAAATCAGTCGACATCCAAACAAAATGCTCCACTCTTCTCCACAATGGTAACCCACTGTAATTTAAATGGTTTAATCATTCCAATGTAATTTAAAATTAAACACTATTACAAACTATCAAGTCTTCCCCTTTTCTAAATTTCTCAAAAAAAAAAAACTTAAAATAACAATTACTTTTAACATTTATTCTCTCTTAATTCAACCATATGCAAAGCATGCTGGGAACTAAAAGCACTGCCCAGTTTCAGTTAATGCAACACAAATCAATCATGTAATCCAACACAAACTGATTAAGTAAACTTAAGTTGTACGTATATTTAAGCAGGTTGAACACAATAAAATTAAGTTTGGGCAAAATGGCAGTTGGCTCGCACTATACTGCCAGCCTCTGGATGTAATTTTTTTTTTTTACTTAACATAAATGATTTGTGTTTAGACAATGTGTTAGGCTTTTACTGTTAAGTTGAGACACAATTAATAGAAAAAACATTTAAAGTCAAAAAACACAATTATTATAAGTAAACTATATAAATATATTATGTAAAGTGCACAACCTTCCTAGTTTGTGTGTATTTTTTATACATTTTATAATCAATTATTTTAATCAAATTCATAATCAAAATATGGGCTAACACTTCCTCTTATTTGTTAATGCTTAATTAATGTATCGAATCAGGCTTATAAATGTAATGGTAGACTAGTGAAGGGAACTGCAGTTAAAAAGCCAAACTCTTCCTCAGCGCTGGGAACCAGAAAAAGCTTATGCCATTTGTAACAAATCCTCATTTCACTAATGAGTTGACACTGTGCCCGAGCCCGAGTGTATCGACTAATGGGTTCTATCATTACATGCTCAACTCCTCCATTAGCATATAATTTCATTCAAATGCTCCTCTAATATTTCTTCAGGTAGAAAATCTGTTTTTGGGGCATTATTTTTATCAAGTTTGTGCCAGGTCAAGGTTAGAAATACAGGTCAAGTCCTGCATTTCTAACCTATTTAAAAAAGAAATAATAATAATTTTCTATTTTTCTCCATATTTTAAATCACACATTCTGCAACATAAAAAACCCCTGTGATTTTAGTATCACCCCTTAGGCAACAGTTTTACAGCCTGTCACTGACAACACCTGCTCAGAACAAGTATAGGCCTAGTCATATTTTCCTTATTACACGATGACTGACATATTGTCACATTATAAACATTTCTCTCTCCAAATAGGCTTAATAATTTTATTAGCACTAGATAAATTAAAGTGTATTGCATAGTTGATTTTATAGGTCACTTTTAAAATCATGTCATATTTTATAATTATATCCTGGCAAAGGATGCATTAATTATTGCTTCTGTCTTTCAAAGATGTCAGGAAAAAAACAATATTATGAAAAAGCTCATTCACCCTGAGAGGAAAGGCCCCTAAAAAGGCCAGTTTAGAGGATAATTTGCTGATCTTTTTGCAAAAAAAAAAAACCCCACAAAAATCGTAGATTAAATGTGATTGATGATCAATATATATATATATATATATATATATATATATATATTCAGCATCAATATATATATATATATATATTCAGCATCAATCACATTTAATCTACGATTTTTGTGGGGGTTTTTTTTAAATCACACAATATATATATATATATATATATATATACTGTATATATACAGTATATATATACTGTATATACTGTATATATATATTCAAATGTAAAAAAATATAATGGAAATTCAAATACAGCTACTGTGTGTCACGGGGTGTGGTGCAGGGGTGCAGGAGTGCAGGACGAAGGAGCGGGAGGCATCCAGTTTAACATCAAAATACGAATTTATTATAAACATACAGGCAGGAAGGCAGGGAAACAGGCGCAAACACCAGGTAACATCAAACATTGACCGACAAAACTGAAACAAACTGGACTGAACTAAATACACAGAGGAATCAGGGTTAATGAGGTGAACACAGGTGAAAAAGATAATGACAGGACGAGGAACAGGTGGCTGATTGGGGAGTGAGTCCGGGAGAGGAACAAAAGGATCCGGGGAAGTGTGGTGCAGATGACGGGACAAAACAGGTGAGGACGACAGACTGTGACATTACTCCCCCCTCCCGGAAGGCGTGGCCTCACGCCATAACATCAATGGGGAGGGGGGGTGGGCACCCTGGAGGCTGTGGAGGGCGTGGTCAGGAGGGGACAGCCCCCCAGGGCGGAGCAGGATGAGGGCGAGGCCAGGGCGGAGCAGGCTGAGGGCGTGGCCAGGGCAGAGCAGTCTGAGGGCGTGGCCAGGGCGGAGCAGACTGAGGGCGAGACCCGGGCGAAGCAGGCTGAGGGCGTGGCCAGGGCGGAGCAGGCTGAGGGCGTGGCCAGGGCGGAGCAGACTGAGGTCGAGACCAGGGCGAAGCAGGCTGAGGGTGAGACCAGGGCGAAGCAGATGGAGGGAGGACCCCTGGTGGAGCCGATGGAAGCGGGGCTGACAACACCAGGGGCTGACAGACAGGGGCGGAGCAGATGGGAGAGGAGACCAGGGTGAAGCAGAGGGACAGGCGACATCGGGTGCTGAAGAGGGACCGAGGGACCATGGGGACACCGTAGGCTCAGGTGACAGAAGTGACGACAGGGGCACAGAGGGACACGGTGAGGCCAGAGGGAGTGAGGGCTGACGGGTGACTGGAGGGAGTGAGGAGTCCGACAGAACCGGGGGGGTGACCTGACGGTGCGGAGCAAAGGGAAGGAAGTCCAAAGGTGAAGGGAGGATGACGAGGGAACGAAGGGAGTCCGGAGGGTCGAGGGAGCCTGGTCGAGCTGGTGGACTGAGGGGCCATGGAGGAGCTGAGGGAGGTAGGAGCCACGGGGGAGCTGATGGGACAGAGGGCCGATGAAGTGTCCAAATGGAGGAGGTGTGAGGCGAAGACCGGGGATACACGGACCAGGCTGGTTTCGGGGGGCTGAAGGGCAGGAGAGCAGAGGGAGGACAGATGAGAGGAGGCGGGAGAGGGAGGCTGGGCGGGATCCTGGTCTCTGGCGCCGGCTGGACGGTCTCTGGCGTTGGCTGGACGGTCTCTGGCGCTGGCTGGGCGGTCTCAGGCGCTGGCTGGACGGTCTCTGGCGCTGGCTGGACGGTCTCTGGCGCTGGCTGGACGGTCTCTGGCGCTGGCTGGAAGGTCTCTGGAGAGCTGGACGGAACCAGCAGTGACGAGCATACGGTCTCTGGAGGGCTGGACGGAACCAGCAGTGAAGAGCATACAGTCTCTGGAGGGCTGGACGGAACCAGCAGTGAAGAGCATTCTCTGGAGGGCTGGACGGAACCAGCAGTGTAGAGCATACAGTCTCTGGAAAGCTGGACGGAACCAGCAGTGAAGAGCATACAGTCTCTGGAAAGCTGGACGGAACCAGCAGTGAAGAGCATACAGTCACTGGAGAGCTGGACGGAACCAGCAGTGTAGAGCATACAGTCTCTGGAGAGCTGGACGGAACCAGCAATGAAGAGCATACAATCTCTGGAGAGCTGGACGGAACCAGCGGTGAAGAGCATTCAATCTCTGGAGAGCTGGACGGAACCAGCGGTGAAGAGCATTCAGTCTCTGGAGAGCTGGACGGAACCAGCGGTGAAGAGCCTTCCGACTCTGGAGAGCTGGACGGAACCAGCGGTGAAGAGCATTCAGATTCTGGAGAGCTGGACGGAACCAGCGGTGAAGAGCATTCAATCTCTGGAGAGCTGGACGGAACCAGCGGTGAAGAGCATTCAGTCTCTGGAGAGCATTCAGGCTCAAAAGGACGGACGGTGAGCGCGGGCTCGGCAGGGCTGACGGTGAGCGCGGGCTCGGCAGGGCTGACGGTGAGCGCAGACTTCCGGGGAACGAGCCTTAACCGGGGTCGCAGGACCGGGTAGGGGATCCCCCGGAAGATCACGGCGTCCATGTAGTTATTTAGGTCGGTCAATCTGTCACGGGGTGTGGTGCAGGGGTGCAGGAGTGCAGGAGTGCAGGACGAAGGAGCGGGAGGCATCCAGTTTAACATCAAAATACGAATTTATTATAAACATACAGGCAGGAAGGCAGGGAAACAGGCGCAAACACCAGGTAACATCAAACATTGACCGACAAAACTGAAACAAACTGGACTGAACTAAATACACAGAGGAATCAGGGTTAATGAGGTGAACACAGGTGAAAAAGATAATGACAGGACGAGGAACAGGTGGCTGATTGGGGAGTGAGTCCGGGAGAGGAACAAAAGGATCCGGGGAAGTGTGGTGCAGATGACGGGACAAAACAGGTGAGGACGACAGACTGTGACACTGTGACTGATACTGAATATAATGCAAATGTAAAAATATAATGGAAATGCAAATTGTTGGATAATTATAAACATGGTATTTTGCTTGTGCAGTGCCTTCAGTGCAGTGCACAAAATGATAAGGTCTAAATGTAACTGGCCCCTCTAACAGTACAACTGGCCCCAGCTTGGCCCCCCGAGTTGAAATGGTCTAGAACCACCACTGATCATTAGCATCACAAAAGCAAACATGCATGGCAAAAAATATTTCCCTGCCTTATAAAGAAAGTGAAAGTAAAGAAAGCATTGCGATCACTGTACAGTCTGGTCATTTGTGCTGATTACAGCCTATGCATTTATTACACCAGAGGGAAAATCCCACATCCATTCCCTACACACCCAGAAGAATAATGAATGCAAACCAAGACAAATGCATGCAGCTTTGTGCCGTGATGCCAGAACACACCTCAGACATTGCTAGAGAAAAATTTGCTTCAGTAAAAATTTGGAAAAACCAAACCAGTTGAAAACTGAACTCACATTTAAGGGTTTATAATTGGCAAAGGCTACTAACAGAAAGGTCAAAGGTCAAAACTTACTATACCTAAAGGTGTGCAAAGGTGTAAACAGTGAGAATAATTGTTCCTGAACCGTTTCTGCACATTTACTTGGCTTACTAGTCAGGTCAAGTCACAAGTCACCTTTATTTATATAGCCCTTTTTACAATAGACTGTATCAAAGCAGCTTCACAGTGATAACATGAAAAAATACAACACAGATACTAAACTGGACTGAACTGCACCATTGACTTCTATTGTTTTTATATATAAAGTTAATTATAAGTGCTACCTAATATCCCTGACCCTAAAAGAAAAGCTATTTTTAGAATGAAACATTTGTTTTGTCATATTTAGCTAATGTCTGGGGGCAGACACAAACACACACACACACACACACAACAAATTACATTTGTAAGATGTAAGATCCAGAAATCAGTTTTCCTGGTCTGGAAACTTTCTGGGCTTGGGAGTTTATGTCTTTCTGCTTCCACATAATCTAATTTGGCTGAATTGTCATGTTCATGTGTCTTGGCTCATTTTTGTCCCTATGTAAAATAATAAAGCAGAAAAGACATATGCAAACTGCATATGCAAAATGAAACTACATTTATTCACTTGATGCTTTTGTCCTAAGTTATTTAAAGGGATAGTTCACCCCAAAATGCTGACATCATTTACTCATCCTCAAGGTGTTACAAACCTGTATGAATAGCATTCCATTGTATTTTTTTTTTTTTATGTTTTTGGGAAGTCATACAATGGGAGTGAATGGTGCCCAGTTTTTAACTGTAAGGCAGCATTCTTCAAAATATCTTTATTTGTGTTCTGCTGGACAAATAAATGTATACAGGTTTGGAACAATGTGGGTGGGTAGTGTATTAGGGTGAGTAAATGATGACAGAATTTTCCATTTTGGATGAGCTATCCCTTTAAAAAGGAGGAAAAATATCCACAATTTAAAGGGATAGTTCACTTTGAAATGAATTTTTGATATGTTTTATCTTACCTCAAGGGCATCCAAGATGTAGGTGTCTTTGTTTCCACAGTATTTTCAATTTTGACATTTTTTGACAATTTTGAAGTTTTACCTTTCACTAAACATATTTAGATATACGGGAAATCGCAATGGAAGACGATTTCGATATATCTAAATATGTTTAGTGAAAGGTAAATCTCAGTGTAAACAATGCGTGACGTAGACGCACGAGAGACCACTTTAATGTTGGAGACGGTTCAGTTCGGTTCATTTGGACATCTGATTCAGATCAGTTCGACGGCTCTTAACAACAGGTAAAAACGATATAAATACTGTTCGTTTTCTTACACAAACCGCTCGTTTCGTGTTTTAGGCCATCAGTACTTATATTTACGAGTCATTAAATCATGTTTAATTTTGACTTCTCTGTGCATTATATGACTGACAGACAACACCAATTTGACCAAAAAATGTCAAAATTGAAAATGCTGTGGAAACAAAGACACCTACATCTTGGATGCCCTTGAGGTAAGATAAAACATATAAAAAATTCATTTCAAAGTGAACTATCCCTTTAACATTATAAGCCAACAATATTAGCACAGACGTTTTTATGTCAAAGGATTTATGAGAACTTTACGCAGTGTTAAAAATACATCAAATATTTTAATTAGAAAGTGGATTTTAAAATTTTAAAATATAAAAGAATAAATAAAAAAAGTGATACTGCTTTGCAATTTTAACAGGTTAATTGTAACTCAAATTAAAATTCTGCAATTTTTTACTCTCCAAACACATTAAATTCCCCGTGAACCGGAAGTTGCAAACGATTTTTCTCCAGTGCTGTGACGTATTTCCAAGTGAAACTCCTCCTCTCCATCTCTCGCTCATAGCAAACTAACGGTTTGAGGGGAGTGGTTAAGCGTTTCCCCACCCAAGCTGTGAAACCTACGTTATCAGAAAACGAAACCATTCCAGACCGGAAGTAACTTTTCAGATTTTGATTAAAGATTACCAAGGTAAAACTTTTTTTTTATATATTTTTACTTGCACGGATTAATTGTTCACCAGTAATATGACTAGTAATGTGCGCTAACAAAGTAAATAGGTTCAATTTTGATTTCACGGGGACTTTAAATGAAAGTCAGATCAATCCCTATTCGAGTGAGGCTGCTTCTTGAACAGAAAAAAAA
The DNA here is from genome assembly GCF_988280905.1 of Pimephales promelas. Lineage (NCBI taxonomy): Eukaryota > Metazoa > Chordata > Actinopteri > Cypriniformes > Leuciscidae > Pimephales > Pimephales promelas. The sequence continues at coordinate 22,417,577 of NC_142791.1, forward strand.
AATTTAGGGCCGGGCTTGATTTTGTTCATCAGGAATTGATTGGGTGGTTGTGCTCTGCTATTGGTCAAGCTCATGTGAGTGACAGGTTGCCCCGCCCTCACACTAATTCATCAGAGAGAAAAAAGAGCGGCAAGAGGGAGGGGAAGTTATTCTGATTAAAGATTACTAGGGCACATGATGTGCACGGACAAATCATTTATAATAAATAAGAATGGTCAGATTTGATTTCATGGTGACTTTAAAGGTAGTGTAGGTCAGAATTTTTTTTAAAAAACCTTTTTTTCAAATTTCTTTAAACTTTCTGTATATATCAATGCATAATTAAAATCTAAGTACTCTGAAAAAGAAAGTATAAAAATCGAGTGTCTGTAGACCTCTCACGACTGTTTTAAAGACAGCTCATTATTTCCATTCACTTCACCCCCTCCCTTCTGGGCTCCTTCCAAAGCCACGCCCCCAAAACACATGAACGCGCGACTCCGACAGCTGAGCTGAAGACGCATTATTTACCTGAGACGAGCGGAGGAAGGAGTGCATGTAGTGACATCATGTCAGAAACACATGTAAATAAAAAAATCTAACTATCATTATGAAGATAAACAAATAAGTTGTATTTTATTACTCACTATCAAGCATATTGATATTGGTAAAGTTTACAATATACATTTATTGATTCGCTAACGAGCTAGTTATCTATAAGGCAAAGCTAAAAACAGGTTGCATGATAGCCTACACGTTTTTCCATTGCCATCATTTACACTGTGATGAAGATGAATTTCGTGTAAGATTCATAACATATGGTGTTTTGACTGCATGTAAGAGTTTGCTTGATGAAAGCATTGTTGATTCTGATGAGGACTACACTCCCGAGACAAGTAAGTTACCCATAGACAGTATAAGAAAGCAAGTACAGCATCGTCAGCTCGAGGCGGATCCGTGGTCGAGGGTGAAGCAGAGGAGGTCATGCTATTAGGGTCCGAGGAAGTAGAGGCCGAGGACGGGGTAGTCGAAGTGCAGGGCAAGGAGCACTTTTTAGACAAGAGGACCTGCGTCGAGTTTTGCATCTTCAAGCTCAAACAAGGGCATGCGAACAGGTACGATCTGGATACGCGCAAGTGGGCAGGTCCTGTGTGGCAAAAGGGTGGTTGCCATGGTTGCGAGAGAGTGACAGTCGCCTAAGCCAATCCGTTGTTTCGTCCCGGTTCGAAATAGAGTGCCGAAGTGATGACGTCACTTTGTAGGACAACCCGGAAGCTAGCGGCGCATGGGTTCCCTCGGTCGAAAAGCAATGCATTTTCCCCATAGACTTTTGGAAAATCGCAAAAAATAAGATCTGTGTTTAACAAAGGGATATGACCCTTACACGTTTTGTCTAGCAAGATAATCTTTACAAGGTAATCCAAAATGTATACATTTTGAAGCCTATATAAAAATTTTAAAAAACACAATCAGACACAATAAAGTTTAAAAAACCACAAGCAGGTTATAAATGTGTGTTCTATGTCATAGATCAAAACGTGAAAATATTTAGAGGCTTTGTTCACCACAGACCTTATTTCAGGCGATTTAGCAAAAACCCATTCAAAAATCCCATAGGCTTTAGAGCGAGGGAGCCGTAGTGCTAAAATGCTAACTCACTTCCGCGTTTTAGCCTACAGAGTGACGTCGTAACTTCGGCACTCTATAATGAGCTGTGTTTAGTGCAGATTAAACGGTCTAGAGTCACTCGATTTTTATACTCTTTTTTTTTTCAGAGTAGGCCTACTTAGATTTTAATTATGCATTGATATAGAAAGTTTAAACAAATTTGGAAAAAAGTTTTTATAAAATTCTGATTCTAAACTAACTGTCACAAAGACGCACTTTCTTGCAAGGTTTCTTGGGAGGGAAAAAACTAAATGTACTAAATGAGCCTCATTTAACCTTCATATAATTATGCCTCAGGATTCTGTAAAAGTAAATACTGCATAAAACATTTTTTAGTCAACATGGGAATACCATTTTATTTTGTCCTTCTTGTGCCACTTCACTTTTTGTTGCACTGCAGAACATACTAATAACCCTGGGCAAAAGCACGAGACACATTCACTGTCGGGTAAACAATGATAACGTGATCATCTACTTAGACAGTATGACCTATGCATTATTCATACGGGATCATATTTAATGACATGGGAGATAATCACGCATAAGCGATCAGTTGAATACATGAAACTAATTCAGTAGGAGGAGAGGTTAAAATAATTATGCAGTACATGCTCTAAGGAAAGCGTGCAAATATAAACAATACACAGAAACATAACATAATACACACCAAAAAGTGCCCTAGGTCCAAAGGAAAGCTCAGCAGATGCTGTTTTTCTTTGAAGGACAAGTTCGGTATTTTAAAGCCGTTTTAAGATCGTTTCTGATCGTTTCGGATTCTGTGGTAGCAACCCCACACCTCTGCAATGGTTGCAGGTGCAGTTTACTTTAGTTTACTAAGACATGAAACTCACCGAGTGGTCTGGGGTGCAAAATTCGCAGCAAAAATGCTTTCCAACAGGTGTTTTACCATTCGTTGTAAAACTGTAGACCTATTTTTTCGAACGCCTACCAACCGTACATTCTTCCGTTGAGAGCTTGAATAATAGACTCTCCAGCCCAGTTGGTGGCGATAATGCACCTTTGCCAATTGCAAGCAAACCACGTGTATAGTGTAGCCTACGATCCTGAGACTGCATAAGACTGCAGAAAGAATACAAACAAACCCATTTCCGTTTTCCGGCGGTGGAGTAATACCGTACATCACAGAACCGTACAGAACATACAATACAAGTCCATGGAGTTGTACAAAACTACGATAAAACCTGTTGGAAAAAAAAGTTGTTACCTTAAATTAAGTAAAATCAACTTGGATGTTGACAGTATGTCACTTCAACTTAAATTACATTCAACTGACTTTAGAAAAATCCTATCATTTTATATAATTAACAAAATAATAAAGTATATTTGAAGAGTTCAGATGCAAAAGCCACTAAATGCCATTTGAAATGTTCTTCTTTAATGATGATTTTTATCAAACTTGTATATTTAATTTCAGCAAGTGAAATTACTGAACTTAAATATACAAGTTTGATAAAAATCATCATTAAAGAAGAACATTTCAAATGGCATTTAGAGGCTTTTGCATCTGAACTCTTCATTTATAAATAATATTTATTTTTTTTTACAGTCCAAAAGGCTCATTTTAATATCATTGCCATCTAGGAGACATAACAGTGATTTCCTTTTAAAGTTTTATGCACAGTTTTGCTGTGACATTCTAGCGTGCCATGATGGATCATTGCTCACATCGCTTGAAAAGGTTATAATTATTCAATTAAATCAAAAATTAATTAAATGAAGAGCCACCATGGCTAACCCTCATTCAACAGATGACAGTATCTCTATGGCTGAATAAACTTTAGGAACATGCGGAACTGATCAAACACAACACTGTATTTTAAATTAATTTACTTGTTTTAATGACTCTATGAAGGTGAAAACCTTTTATTTTTGAGTATGCAAACAGAGGGAACATTGGTGCTTTTTAAAAGTATAATTGCACTGGACAAATGCATAATTGTGTATATTAAATAGCTTTAGTTAGTGCTAAAATCAAATCAAACATGACTGCAACCTAATTCTATTGTTTCATTAAATTACATTTAGCTTGGTTAAAAAATTGTTTATTTTAATCCTAGCAGAGCATCTGGTGAGATTTTCCCAAGGTTATGATTTCATATTTTATCATCCAGGACATATAGAAATGGCATGGCAGACAGCGTTTTAATTATTTTCGATGTAAATTTCCAGTTGATTGGTCAACTAAAAACTGGTGGTCAAAAGTTTTGAATCATTTTGATTTGTTAAATGTTTGTTAAACTCTTGTGCTCAGCAAGGCTGCATTTATTTGACCAAAAATACAGTAATATTGTGAAAGTTTATTTTTAAAATAGCTTATTAATATATATATATATATTAATATGTAATTTAATCCAGTCTTCAGTGTCACATGAACTGTCAGAAATCATTCTAATATGCTGATTAAGTGCTCAATGATTTTGAATTATTATTGATGCTCTATTATTAATAATATTTCTTTTTTGATGCTAACATTCTTGTGTGTTTTGAAGGATTCATTGATGAATAGAACGTTCAAAAGAACAGCATTTATGTGAAATATAAATATTTTGTAACACTATAAATATCACTGCTGTCACTTTTTCAAAATTCAAAGCATCCAGACTGAATAAAATAATTAATTTATATAATTTATATATACAGTATATATACTACTTGCCTCAAAATATTAAACGGCCTCATATTACGGTTTCAGCAAAAATATGAAAGCAGCACAACTTTTCAGTTAACATTGATAATAATAATAATAATAAATGTTTATTTTTCTTTTATAATAATAAATGCATTGTATTATAATGGTTTCTGAAGGATCATGTGACACTGGAGACATTCAGTTTGCACCACAGAATAAATTACATTTTAAAATATACTCAAATACAAAACAGCTATTTTATATTATAATAATATTTAATGTTTATTAAAAAAAAGAGCCTTGGTGAGCATTAGAGACATTTTTCAAAAACATTAAAGAAATATTTATTATTCCAAATGTTTGAATGCCTGTGTATATTGGCCTTACACTGGCAAGTCTCCTGAGCTAAGACAAATTTAACCTTTAAGCAATAAAATGCCTATTATACGTAACATTTTCAAACATTAAGTATTTTTATGTTGTCTCATGGTCACACATGTACAAAAGTTCAACAACTTTCTTCACAAGATATTGACCGTCTAAAGCATTCTTGTGTTGTTTGGTTCACTGAGGCCTTTGAGATGATGAATTGTTGTATAACAGCTGTTAAAAGGTACGTTATGTTCAAATAAGCAACCTCTGCATTTGATTAATAGTGTTCTGTTTTCTTTCTAATGGACACCGTGAACAGAACTAGTGTGGGATGACTGACTCATGAGGCCAACATGTGTCACCATCACCATCAAACCGACTGGCTGCTTCAGTCATCTAATGCATGTACAAAAAACACTGAGCATTGTGATTGAGCTATGATAGTTTTATCTCATTCTTTTACTGAGGTGACTTATGCAAATCATAATCAGAAGATACACCCTGGTCCAAGCTTTTTACTAGCAGTAATAGCCTGCGCGGGTGGTGCCAATGCGATTTATTAGTGGTGTCTGCATAGGTTAGCTACTAAACAAACCAATAAGTCTGTGGTGCATTACATTTCAGTCTGTAACTTGTATTGCATTGTTTGTGCTAGACATATAAGATACCTCAGATCATGTTGCTAAGTGATTGTGCTTTGGTGAAGCACAAAAAAAAAAACGTGGAAAAATACAATGCAATATGGATGGATGGATGGATGTACGGTCAGACAGAACTATGGATGGATAGATTTTTATGTTAACATCAAAGTTAGTCTTGGCAAACTTTTTTATCTAGTTATCATAAAATGAATAACAACATTAAAAATCAGTTACTGGTCAATACGATTTACTGGTCGATGAGATTTCAGGGTAACCTGTCACGACACAACAAAAAAAACAAGTAATCAATTAAAGGGATAGTTCCACCAAAGATTCTAATTCTGAGAGAAATCTGAGAGATTTCTGTCCCTCCATTGACAGCTACACAACTAACATTTTGAAGCTTCAAAACATTCATTAAGAGATCATAAAACTAATTAATTTGAATTGATATGATGAACCGATTGAATTTAGGCTTTTATTCACATATAAACATTGATCAGCGAACATAAACAGAAGCTCCGAACCTGCTTGGCATACGAGAACAAACCTTTTGCAGAAGCTCAAAAGTGCTGCGTAACACAACAATGAACCTCATTGATTCTTGCAGATGCACAAAAGTGCTGCGTAACGCGATAATAAACCTCATTGGTTCTTACAGAAGCTCATACGTGCTGCGTAACGCGAGAATAAACCTTATTGGGTCTTGCAGAAGCTCAAACATGCAGCTTAACGCAAGAATGAACTTCATTGGTTCTTGCAGAAGCTCAAACGTGCTGCATAACATGAGAATGAACCTCATTGGTTCTTGCAGATGCACAAAAGTGCTGCGTAACGCGATAATAAACCTCATTGGTTCTTACAGAAGCTCAAACGTGCTGCGTAACACGAGAATGAACCTCATTGGTTCTTGCTGAAGCTCATACGTGCTGCGTAACGCGAGAATAAACCTTATTGGGTCTTGCTGAAGCTCAAGCGTGCTGCGTAACACGAGAATGAACCTCATTGGTTCTTGCTGAAGCTCAAACATGCAGCTTAACGCAAGAAAAAACCTCATTGGTTCTTGCTGAAGCTCAAACGTGCTGCGTAACACGAGAATGAACCTCATTGGTTCTTGCTGAAGCTCAAACGTGCTGCGTAACGCAAGAATAAACCTCATTGGTTCTTGCACAAGCTCAAACGTGCAGCTTAACGCGAGAATGAACCTTATTGGTTCTTGCTGAAGCTCAAATGTGCTGCGTAATACGAGAACAAACCTCATTGGTTCTTTCTGAAGCTCAAACGTGCTGCGTAACGCAAGAATAAACCTCATTGGTTCTTGCTGAAGCTCAAACGTGCTGCGTAACGCAAGAATAAACCTCATTGGTTCTTGCAGAAGCTCAAACGTGCAGCTTAACACAACAATAAACCTCATTGGTTCTTGCTGAAGCTCAAACGTGCTGCGTAACAAGAGAATGAACCTCATTGGTTCTTGCTGAAGCTCAAACATGCAGCTTAACGCAAGAAAAAACCTCATTGGTTCTTGCTGAAGCTCAAACGTGCTGCGTAACAAGAGAATGAACCTCATTGGTTCTTGCTGAAGCTCAAACGTGCTGCGTAACGCAAGAATAAACCTCATTGGTTCTTGCACAAGCTCAAACGTGCAGCTTAACGCGAGAATAAACCTTATTGGGTCTTGCTGAAGCTCAAATGTGCTGCGTAATACGAGAACAAACCTCATTGGTTCTTTCTGAAGCTCAAACTTGCAGCTTAACGCAAGAAAAAACCTCATTGGTTCTTGCTGAAGCTCAAACGTGCTGCGTAACACGAGAATGAACCTCATTGGTTCTTGCTGAAGCTCAAACGTGCTGCGTAACGCAAGAATAAACCTCATTGGTTCTTGCACAAGCTCAAACGTGCAGCTTAACGCGAGAATGAACCTTATTGGTTCTTGCTGAAGCTCAAATGTGCTGCGTAATACGAGAACAAACCTCATTGGTTCTTTCTGAAGCTCAAACGTGCTGCGTAACGCAAGAATAAACCTCATTGGTTCTTGCTGAAGCTCAAACGTGCTGCGTAACGCAAGAATAAACCTCATTGGTTCTTGCAGAAGCTCAAACGTGCAGCTTAACACAACAATAAACCTCATTGGTTCTTGCTGAAGCTCAAACGTGCTGCGTAACAAGAGAATGAACCTCATTGGTTCTTGCTGAAGCTCAAACATGCAGCTTAACGCAAGAAAAAACCTCATTGGTTCTTGCTGAAGCTCAAACGTGCTGCGTAACAAGAGAATGAACCTCATTGGTTCTTGCTGAAGCTCAAACGTGCTGCGTAACGCAAGAATAAACCTCATTGGTTCTTGCACAAGCTCAAACGTGCAGCTTAACGCGAGAATGAACCTTATTGGTTCTTGCTGAAGCTCAAATGTGCTGCGTAATACGAGAACAAACCTCATTGGTTCTTTCTGAAGCTCAAACTTGCTGTGTAACACGAGAATGAACCTCATTGGTTCATTCTGAAGCTCAAACGTGCTGTGCAACACGAGAATGAACCTCATTGGCTCTTGCTGAAGCTCAAACGTGCTGCGTAACACAAGAACGAACCTCATTGGTTCTTTCTGAAACTCAAACGTGCTGCGTAACGGGAGAATGAACCTCACTGGTTCTTTCTGAAACTCAAAAGTGTTGCGTAACACGAGAATGCACCTCATTCGTTCTCACACGTCAAGTGAACACACTTGAGTTTGCGTCTGAATATAAAATTCCAAAAAGAAAAAGTGTTCTTCAAATTCCTGGATGATGCACTTAATTAACCGGGAACAAATGCTGATGCACTCAACTGTTGCAGCGTTAATTGCGTAGCAGACTGGGAGGGGCGATCAGACTCTGATGTTGAATGACAAAATAACCTTATAGAGCTGGTAAGAGGTCCAGCGGGGTTAGCGGAAGGGGCGGGGCTTACCAGCCTTTATAAAAATCATACACTACACGGTTGAGTACATAGTGTGCCGTGCATAGTGTGTCATTTTGGGAGACAACTTTATGACTTTGTACTGGCAAGAATTACACTTTCTTCAAAAAAGTCATTTTCAGTTTCAGTTATATGCATCACGGGAACCCATTCATAAAACTTTCTCAGATTGAGACTGTCAAAATTGAAACACAAACCTCTGGCCATAAACCATGAATTCTTAAGAAACCGAGGTGAAGTGCCTCATATCAGTGAGAGCAGCATCTCAATATAATGTTCTGTATCACTGGTTATTCCCTTCACTTTGCATGTGTTACCGCCAATGGAAATTTCTTGCCAAGCAGTTAGCCGCTCTTTAACAAATGATGCATGTAAAAATGAACTCAATGTGTTTACATAAATTAATTATGGGGCAGACCTCAGACTGAATATGCCGAAGCCAATCTAGATAACTGGAGCCGTGGAAGTAAATTCAGATGCATAGCTTACATTAACAGCTCTTATTATCGCTTGCAAAAAGCTTCATTCAGCGGCTCCGATCGAGTCTGTAAACATCGCCTATGAGAGAGTGATTGTGGAGTGCATTCCCTCAGCCCTATTCCCTAATTAACTCGCACCAAGATGCTTCCAGACAATCTGAAGTGATAAGATATTGACAAGACAACTAGTGGGAGGACAAAATGATTATCATAAATTTACGAATCTGATTCTGAATACAAACAAATGAAATGGATGGATTTTTGAGGAAAATATGAGTGGTGCCGCAATTCTATGCAATTCTAGTGCTGCTGCTGGTGCTCTGAATGTTCTTTAGAGTGTTGCTGCCTACAGTATGGTTGCTATGATATTTTGAGAAGTTAACCCATAGGTCACAAAAGCCATTTTCTTTGATGGCATAGTTGCTCATCAACCACCACAGTGGACTCTTGTGCATCATCCTATACACTACCACCAAGTGGAATGCCTTTCTATATGGATTTTTTTTTCTCCAAACCAAGATGGCTGACAGCCAGGCAGAAATGCGTAGTTGCTCTGAAATATCCATCCATTTTCTTCTGTCCTCCTAGGAGACTTTTGCAGAAAAAAAAAGTGTAACATCATAACATCTAAGGAGTCGTATCATTGTTAAAGGGGTCATGAACTGGCTTTTTAAATGTTATTATATTGTTGTCTGAGGTCAACTTATAACGTTCGCTTGGTTTTTGCATTAAAAACATCAAAATGAACAAGTAATAGGCTATTTTCTACCCTGGTTGTGAGCCTACCTAAAAAACAGTCGGTTTTTATGGGCGTCTCGCACTGAAGACTTGGAAGTAAACACCCACTGCTGCGAGTGGAGAACAGTTTTGTATATTATAATGAGTTTCAACTCACCCGTCGATGCAAATGGGGGAAAACGTCCTATGTTGTCAAATGGCAACCGGATTCGCCCATACATGTTCAACCCAGAGTCCGTGTGATGCACAATATTCCTGTCAGATCCAATATAGACGGCACAGCACCGTTCTTTACTCTTAATCGGTCTGCAAATCCAGTCTTGTTGACAAAACAATCCTCAGTGAAATGAAGCGAACAGACGACGATGTTTTACCTCATCAGCTGGAACGCCATTAAAAATAAATGTTATCCATGCAGTCCTATTGGGATCCAGAGGAAACTTATGCAGCGACTGTCTTGCACAACCAGGCACTGACTGCACAATATTCTGTATTGCTCTGTAGCGATCCAGTTTGTCATCACGAGGTAAGCATGTACATACGATACTTATGTGTGTAATGCGCGAATCGGTGGGCGGGGCTAAACCTGCCGTGGTGAAGCAGGCGTTGATCATCTTTTAGTTCCCCACTTTTAAAAACGAGTCGTTTTTAGAGGCTGTGTCAATAAAAGCTTTTATTGGACTAACAAGGACGTTTTCAGTTCTGAAACTTATCTTCTGTCCTTTAAATTTGGCTGCACTATATTTCTGTTACAATTCATACTTTTACTCTTGAAAACACTTTCAAATTTATTTGCAGTAATTCTTTGTGTTATTAGATTATCATTTGCAGTTACATCAAAAAGTAATCTGATTACGTAATGCACATTACTTGTAATGTGTTACTTGTTACATCAAAAAAGTAATCTGTTTACTTAAAGGTACAATATGCAAGATTTTTTCATCACCAGTGGTCGCTAACCTCTTACAAAAACAAAGGCGAATATTAATGACGTATATTCTGCATTAAGCGGAATTATGGATCTTGCCGTCAAGCTGATGGATCTTTTATGTATGAGTTAATTCATTCATGTTTTTAACATGACTGTGGTATGAAGCAGGGCGCAAATTGCTAGACGTATACTACGCAACGCGAGTACCGTGGATATAAAGGAATAAGGGCATTTAATTCTACCGAACTACAAACTATTTAATTCTAACTACTTCAAACTTTTCATCATTTTGAACTACATAAAATTGATTAGTTTTATACATTGATTTGCTCAAGTAACGTGCAACACTCGCGTCTCTGTCAAGTCAAAGTTAGTCGCGGACGTGGAGCTCTCGGCATCTGGAAAGATGTTGATCTTCGTTTTAGTCCTCTTTTTGTTTCAAAATCTGCTTGCCATTGTAATGCGTTCCAATGCTAATTTCACATGAGATTTGAAAACAACTGATTGAAAGTTTTTCGCCACAGTCTAAAAACATCAGTAGATTTCAATGTAGATTTCAGTCTGAGGTTTCCTCAGAGAGCAGAGCTAAATTTTTTCTATTTTGATCATAATCAGAAATTATCAGTTAATAAGGGTAAATCGTCATGCTCTGGTAGACTGAGCGTGAGCGTTTCATACATACTCTGGGTTGGGTTTCCACAGAGTTGTACCGTCACTGGTTGTAGAGCTCTTTGATGGAATAACGTCTTCATATTCTGATATCAAATATGTGACATTAAAGGGATAGTTCACTTTGAAATGAATTTTTGATATGTTTTGGCTTACCTCAAGGGCATCCAAGATGTAGGTGTCTTTGTTTCCACAGTATTTTAAATTTTTCAATAATGCAGGTATGGGGGTCTACCTCAAAGAGCATGCATAGAGAAGTCAAAATCAAACACGATTTAATGACTCGTAAATGTAAGTACACATTGATAAACGTAAAACACGAAACGAGCGGTTTGTGTGAGATAACGAACAGTATTTATATAGTTTTTACCTTGTGTAACCACAGCCATGTTCAACTGATCTGAACCAGTTGTCCGTTCACTGTGAAGATCTAAACATATTTAGATATACAGGAAATCGCAATGGAAGACGATTTCGATATAACTAAATATGTTTAGTGAAAGGTAAAACTTCTGAAATCGCTGTGCCAATGAGTGACGTACACACGCAAGCTATCACTTCCGGGGGAACGTTGGACATTCAGTTGGACATTGGACAACTGATTCAGATCAGCTTAACATGGCTGTGGTTACACAAGGTTGCCGTTTTGTTGTGGAAATAATTCTCTGTTGTTCGAAAGATAGGAGGAAGAAGACAAGTGGACACCTCTTAAAAGTCAAAGTATCAAAAGTTTATTTTCTTGCAAGAAAACATTGGCATTCAACATACAAACAGTGTCTACATGGGAAGGCGAAGGTTAGTCCTTCTCGCCATCCTTATATACCTGAAAACCCAGGAAACCACCCTATGCAGTCTGTGTCTGGTTTGCAGCAGATTGTCCCCTATGCCATCTAGAAAGGAAACCTGTTGATGCTACTTTTAACTATTCTTGTTAACCATTTATTCAATTTAGACAGCACAGTGACGTCTGTGTTAAAGTTTCCTGTGTTTAAATGCAGCTTGACCTCACACCCCAACTTACCTCTTGTTTGCAACTACTGTTCGACCTCGCTCCTCTCTGCTTTATCTCTTGTTTGATCAAAACCTGCACACATACAGTTCATACTCGAAATACAATGAACTATTAAAATGTTTCCATGCGGCTTGGTCCTTTGTTAAACACAGAACAATATGTTCTCAAACAAAGCTTACATTAACTTACGCATTTCTAACAGTTTGGTTATATCTTAAAGGTGCCCTCTGGGATAAAAAAAAAAATCAAATCATATACCATATTCCATACCAGGTGGGGGCAGTATACCTCCAGAAAAATACCTCCGCGGCCGCACCCACTCATGTCTTCAAACAACATTGGCGAGCGCTAATATCCCTCGTGCATATTAATCAAATCAATTGACACGATAGTAAAAGGTTGGAAGGACTCAGTTTCACGTGGATCATTTGGAGATTTTCAGAGATTAGAGACTAAATGAACAACATCTCAATACTAAATTATAAAGGCCATCTCATAGACAAGCCGGTGCATTTCGACGATATGGGAAAATTAAAGCCCAGGCTATTAAAGTTATTTCTAGTTTATGGTATTCGTTTTGTTCATGTTACATTTTTACCATTAGTTTGAATTAATTTGACAGACAGCATTCCCTGATGTGAACCAAGCTAGCGCCTTTCAGAGCTGCCAACTTTCACAAATTCACTGTGAGAGACACAACTTTTCACACACTCTCACGTCACACATCCATTTTGTCTCGCACAGAAAAGGACACGGAGACCGATCTCAGCTCTCAGATTCTGTTCATTTTATTACGCAATTCAAACAATAAATGCAGTTTTGCCGCTTGTAAATGTTAGACGACAGATCCCTAGCGCACGTGAACCGATCATCTCTACTAGCTAATGGTAAAAGAAAACGAACACTGTTGAAAGATACAGTATGTTACAACTTACCGAAATGTATTCCTCATGCATAATATCGACCAATCATTTTTTTAACTCATCCCTGAACTGAAATTTAGTAGTGGGCTGTATTTTCCACACGACTGACATCAGGTTCAAGTACACACACACAAGCCGCGCGAGTTACTCGTCTATTGCAGTTTGGCTGGTGGTAATGTTGCCCGCCTGCATACCGCCTCCCATGGCCGAAACTGGTATTACGACATTTATTTATAATTTAGCTTTATATCTTGGCAGAACTATAACTTGTCAGTTTTTTAATGACATCATTGCACTTATTTCTTCTCATTCTTTTGATGTGTGTAGCTCATTTTTGGGATATTTTTACCTCAATTATCCCACATGGCACCTTTAAGCTTACTCTAACTTATGCATTTCTACCAGCTTGTTATATCTTTAATAATGCCCTTTTAGATCATATGAATATTTTCCTTTAAATGCTTATGAGTACATCTTTCCAAACGTTAGTAAAAGTTACACACATCCAACACATCTAATAACATACAACAAAAAAGAACATATATAAAAGAAAAGAAACATATATAAATGTAAATGTATACATTAGCCATTACAGTTTTCTCACACAAACCGCTCGTTTCGTCTTAGGCCATCAATGTGTTCTTACATTTATGAGTCATTAAATCATGTTTAATTTTGACTTCTCTGTGCATGCTGTTTGACATGGACCCCCATACCTGCATTATATGACTGACAGAAAACAACAGTTTGACCGAAAAATGTCAAAATTGAAAATACTGTGGAAACAAATACCATAAACAACCACTTTTGATACTCTAACTTGATTGCATCAACATTATCTGCAAAATGTGTCAAAGGGCCTTAATTCTTATCATTGGCAAGTAGTCAGACGTATGCATGCAAAGGAATTGGCATATTTATCTTGTTCATAAAGGTTTGTTGTTATAAAACTGAACCCAGTAGCCCTCATAATCAACATATTTGAAGTCTGTGTACAAATATTTTCCACCTTGGCCCGTTGAGCATCTGTTTCTGCTGCTTCAAAAAGAGGAAGGGACACTTGAGATTGCGTTTCACAAAATGAACATGGAACGGGATGGATGAAAAAAATATGAACAGCTGCAAACAGCAGATTTCTGCCACATGTAGTCACCGAGATGCAGATGGCTGCGTGAGATTTCCTCAGGTGTGAGCAGTAATAAAATGCATGAACTTCATTTTTTTCCCACTGCACTAACAACCACAGAATATCAGCTTGCATATCTTGAAGCAAAATGTAGAATATGTAAGTGACGCCCTCATGAATAGCCCTGCAAACGATAGAGCTGAGGTCAAGTTTTGTGGTAATGATAGCCAAAAAAGTGAAAGAGATCACAATGCCTTTGTCAGGTCAACTCAACTAAAACAAGCTGCTGTGTGTGTCTGTTCAAGACAGTATGCCTATTTGTGGACTAGCAAGCTATTTTCTTTTTCCGTTATTCTGCCCAGTGTGGTATCTTGTTTATTAAGTTTCACAAAAGATGATTATCTTATGGTTAAGATGGTTAATGAGCTGAGAAGTGAATCTTTTCACACGCTCCCTTTTCACAGCTTGAGAACAATGTCACATAAAGTTATATTTACCTCAGCAAAGCCATTTAATGACCATGTATACAGCACATTACTAGAAAAATTTGCTATAGAGATTAGTGTTTTGCTAAATATATGCTCTATATTACATATTATATTTTTTTTTATACACTATATTGCCAAAAGTATTGGGAGACCCCTCCAAATCACTGAATAGAGGGAATGCGCGTGACGTCACCGTCGGCCGGCGTGCCTGCAGTTCCTCACAGTGAGTGACAAAAAGACTGAGCGGCTGTATGTGTTCAGCGTGAATGCCGCGAAAAACAAACACAACACACACAAATAAAGTGGGAAAGAGCTTTGCGATTGACTGTAGGCCTACAACTAGATTTGACAAAACATCCGAGGTATATTTTTACAGACTGCTATGGAAAGAGGAGCAAATGGATCGCTGCAATTCACAGAAACAACTGGACTCCAGTCAGCAAAAGGTGGATTTGCAGTTATCATTTTGTGTCAATATGCTGAATTTAGCTATAAAACCATACCCATATATTTTGTATTGTTATATACATTAACAGCTCATCAATTAAATATTTATCATTGCATATTCTGCATTATTGGATGTTTTTTTTTAATAAACACTGACCAAAAAAACTTATAAAGTTTTAGGGCTGGACGATATGATGATATATATAGGCTATATATAACACTGATATAAGTGATCACCCGGATTTAGACCTACCTATATTATATAAAGCGTTCACAGGCAAATTTGCTTTATGTTTAGGTCTTGCTTTTATTTCCCCGGTGTCGAAATCAGGCAAACATAAATGTCAGGCAACACGATTCCTGGCTGCATGTCAATATCCATGGATCACTGGATCTTTAGTAAGTTGTAAGGAACACTATATTGAGTCCAAATCTAGTTTAAATTGATAAAATTGTTCGATTTAGTCGCATTTCCGCAGTTTTCCCTAATTAAATCCAGTCACGCAGCAGATCTTTTGCCACTCGGTCAGGCTGAGGGGGGTTGTCACGCGGGAAAGTCACGTGTCAATGCCGTAGAAGCGACACTGACGCTTCTACAAACATTTGTGAAAAAATGGGTCACTCTCAGGAGCTCTGTGAATTCAAGCATGGTCTCGTGATAGATTGCCACCTGTGCGTAAAATGTCCTCACTACTAAACCACGGTCAACTGTTAGGGGTATTATAACAAAGTGGAATTGGGAACAACAGCAACTCAGCCACTAAGTGGTAGTACTACTACACCCATACTACCTTGCCACAGTGCAATTTTATTCATGCTGCTAGGCAGTCTGGATACCATGGACCAAATCTTCGCCTCATCAAGGGAACCAATCACAGAATGGGGAGGGACAGAACCGGGGACAGAACCAGATACAAGCCATCGGGTAGACATAAATCCACACCATCGACGCCATCGTGCCACCCATCGTCTAATTTCGGTCGCTATACATACGTCATCTGGTATAATTGAAACAATTGGCTATGAGCTACGTACAGGCGCATTTTATAGACATTCTTAGCACACAATAAACGGCTCTGGGCATTCGTAAACCACGCTTTAAATACAAGAAAATGAACATGTGGTTCCCAAAGTAAGGTGGAGGGGGGATTATGGTGTGGGGTTGTTTTTTCAGGGTTGGGCTTGGCCCCTCAGTTCCAGTGAAAGCAACTCTTAATTCTTCAGCATACCAAGACATTTTGGACAATTTCATGCTCCCAACTTTGTGGAAACAGTTTGGGAATGGCCCCTTTCCTGTTCCAGCATGACTGTGCACAAGAGCACAACGCAAGGTCCATAAAGACTAGGGATGCAACGGTACACGGTAAAATCCCGGACCGTTCGGTCAGCCCTGCACGGGACAATCTAACCTCGTGTCCCGCGGGACTTCGGTTCTGCCATAGAGTTTGTGCTGATCCTTTAACCGTATTTTCCGCACTATAAAAGGCGCACTTAACCAGTTAACCTTCGGGCAACCGACGGCGCTCTGAAGCCCTCCCCCCCCCCCCACTAGTTTAATGTTTATGAATGGATTTAACATGAAAGAAGATCATTAATCTTGGCAAACTATATATAATTTTAAAGGTCTAAGCCTCGGGCATCGATGTCAGTGCACTGTTTTTCGATGGAAAGCTTATAACAAATGTATTTCTTGCATTTAGGTAAGCAGTACACATAAGAACGCACGTAAACAAAAACGGAGTACTCACCATTATTTTGTAATAACGAGCCAGACACGCATCCACTGTTAAAAATTCCAGATTGAATGGAAAGCTGAGGGTCCACTGAATAACATCCCATAGAGCATTTTTTGTCCAAAGAAAAAATAATGTTGTAATATCCATGGTAATTCCTTTGTTTACATCGCGTTTCTTCAGGGTGAATATCATGCGGTTTTGTTATGCAATAAAATAGTCCATAGAAAACAGACTCCCGGTAGCAGACCCTTATATGGGTGTGTTGCTTAGAGTGTAATGAACAAATTACGACCGCGCACACACACACAAATACAAAGATAAGCGATATCTAGTTCAAAATATGCAAACACTGCAGTCCGTTTTTTTGACGTCATGATATGCACATCATATCATTCTGTCTTTATAACGAAAGCCAATAAAAGAAACGACATGATATGACTGGTAAAACATGTAGCCAACCAGTGCACGATTCCAACGTTGCCCGGGAAGTTTGAATTTCTCACACGAACATATGTTTTTATTTGCTCTCCGTCCGGTAGAGGAGCTAAACTCCCGAACGCAGGCTCTGACCACACCCACCGCTGTCATGTTTTGACAGGCCTGCTATAGCTAAGAGCTAAGATAACAAGCTAAGAGGTAGCTAGTCAACAAACATCTGTTCGTGCAGACATGCAGACTGTCATAAAATAATTTGTCAAAAGAAGTATTTTTCTGCTGAAGTAGTTATTCGAGATCACTCGAAGATGGATTATGTCGACATTGATGAGAAGATGAGTGATGAGAAGATCGTGACGACGGTGATAATTATGCTTGAGGGCGGAAAAGATTATCCAATTTTCGGTGAGTTGCTTTATACATAACTTATGTAACATGCACACATTATACGTATGTGTGTCTGTGTGTGTGTGGGTGGGTGAGAGAGAGAGAGAGAGAGAGAGAGTGTTTGGTTTCCAGTTGTTTCATACGGAAAATGCATTGTGTAAAGTTGTGTCTGAAAAGATTATGCGTTACTTTATATGCATTTATTTATTTGTATATATGTATTTATATGCTTTGGACGGTTATGCAGTTGTTTGCCGTTTTTTTCTGGCACATGTGGTGTGCTATCTGAAGGATGGAGGGGCTGGACACCTGTGCAATATACATTTTTTCCTAGCACACATACTGTATATTTTTACAGTCTAATATACATAATATTTATAGTACAAATGCAAATATTTGTACTGTAAATATGATGTATGTTGTACTGTAAATGTATATATATATATATATATATATATATTGTTGTTGTTTTTTTTTTTTTTTTTTGCAGAAATTGGTGGGAAGAATTGCAGAAAATATGTGCTATATAGGAAGGAGTTGTATGCTTTCAAAATGCCACATTCCAATCCTGTCTGATGGCCGGCCATCAGTGTGATTGTTGGTTCTTTGTCTGGTCATCCATATGAATGCTGTCTATATCACTGGCCATTGATTGTTGATTGAATGGATGAGCTTTAGTACGAATGCTGTGTAAACGACTGCCCATCAGTTTGATTGTTGAATGAATGGCCAGCTATATAGAAACTAAACAGAATTATTTACTTGACATGCAGTGCTAATTATCTTTCCATTCTTTCCCATGCAACAGCCATCAAGTTGAATCTTCAGATGAAGAATGGCATCCAAGCACCAGCCAGAGATGCAAGCTCTCAGTTTCTTCACTATTCTTCACTTTTTCCATACTTTTCAGAACATTGCAATTCACAAGAGGATGGTGGCATCAAAAGCTAGGAATGGACTAAAGCAATATATGAAGGCCAAGCCAACAAAGTACAGTATTTATATCACTTGTATTTTCTATTGCAAAGAACCTCAGTTATTTATTTTTTATATTTCATAATATTTTACTTATGTATTTTACATATATATTTTTTTTGTTCTGTTGTGCAAATAAATTACTTGCATAAAGTCTAATGGTTGTGTGTATTATTTTATAATTGCATTATTTTATGAATTGACTGAAATAGCTTGCAGTGCCCTGCATAACATTTGGTCATTAGGTTGCTTTTTGATGTATCCAAGGAGGTTTCTTGGTACCTGGACATAGTCTTGGAAAAAATACTGTAGGAATCTCATTTTTCATAATATCTTCCTCAAATTTGAAATATAAACTGATGAGACTTATGTCTTTCAATCAATTACCTAACTGGATTCCTACAGGTTTGTTTTCATTTATTTTTACATGAAATTGTAAAATATTACATGCAGTATAAATTATCTTCAAGACACTTTAAATTCTATAACTTTTTGTCTGTGTAAGTTTTTTCAACTTTAACAGTTGGGTAATACACTCTAAAGTGTCTTCTTTTTAAACATGTCTAAATTGTGCATGTAGTGCAAATAGTTGAGCAACTGCAAATATTTTAGTTTGGGCATGTTATTTCTGGGGATGTGCCTCAGGCAGGGGGAGGGAGAAAGGGAACTGACATAGTCTTGGAAAAAAGTTTGCAGGAACCCCATTGTTCATTATATCTTCCTCAAATTTGAAATATAAACTGATGAGACTTGTTGCTTTCAATCCTTTATCTATCTGAATTACTCCAGGTCTGTTTTTATATATTTGTACATGAAATACTAAAACATTTTTGTGGCGCACATTATTTTTGAGGCACTTTTAACTTTTATAACTTTTTTTCTGTTTGAGCATTATCAAATCTGATTGATTGTTAGTAAAATCCCAACTGTCTTCTTTCCAAAGATACCTTAATTGTGCCTGTGGTACACTGTTCTCAGGAGCTGTATTTATTGTTATCCAGGCATGTCATTTTCAGCTGTGAGCCCCCTTGTGGAGCTGAAGGTTAACAGGTTAAAAGCCTTTAATCTTCTCAAAAAACAACAGTGTGCCTTATATTAGATCCATATCATATACGGATTAAATTCGCCCGCGAACTCGCGCTCGTGTCCAGCTTATGCCCGCTTTGTCACACGGCCAGTTCAACCTCGTATAAATCAGGTTATGTGTGTGTCGCTCACGAGCGCTCACTCTAACAGACACACGAACAGACCGGCGCTGTTCATAAAGCGCTCCCCGTTCACACGGGTCGTCTCATTCAAAACAGCCAACTGTTGTTGGTGAGCCGCCGCACATTGAATAATATGAGTCAGGCTGCGAATGTAAGTTACGTGCCCGCCCCAGCGCGCTCACGCTTACTAAATAAACGCCTCACCTCCGGCTCCGTAGCCTACTCTCTACATTCCCAGCACATAGTGGATGCATAACGCAAACCCAGTCAAATGTTTGACTGCAGTATATTTTTGCACAAGAATCTCTCAAAAGTGGATTAGTAACATTGCACTTTGTATCCTGAATGCAGTATTTTTTTTTTTTATTATATTATTTTGCTCTGCTCTTTTTATTCAAACCACAAGCTAATTTTTGTTAAAGGTAAAAGTGCACTTTTTCTTTCACATTGATCACTTCATTTACCAGTTATCAAGGTTTGGAATTGGGATCCACTTGAATATTTTAAAGTGTGCTCGTTTACATTTTGTATATCATAAGTGGTATTTGAAGAGGTTGTATTGCTTAGTGTTGTTCAGTACAGACTAGAGTGTTAATTTATTCCATACACATTGATGTTCTTCCTAGTGTGACATTCTGTTTATGCTCATAAGAAAAATAAAACATATTTTTGGGATGAAATAGCAGTCTCTTTCTGCACAAAACATGTACCGAAACCGAACCGAGACCGTGGCCCAAAAACCGAGGTACAGACCGTACCGTGGGCTATCTGTACCGTTGCACCCCTAATAAAGACATGGATGAGTTCACACAGAAAGCACTTTTGCTTTGAAAACTGATACGCTGGCAGTGGAATTGAAGATGTCTTTTAAAAGTTGAACTTATTTTAAAGGGGTGATGAACTGAGAAATGAAATTTTCCTTGAGCTTTTGACATCTAAGAGGTCATCATATTATAAGAATATCCTGTAAGTTTCAGGACTGAAAACGTCCTTGTTAGTCCAATAAAAGCTTTTATTGACACCAGCCTCAGCAAACGACTCGTTTTTCAAAGTGGGGAACTATGACGTCAAAGAGGATAAAACACCACCCCCGCAGAAGAAGATCAACGCCTACTTCAACACGGCCGGTTTAGCCCCGCCCACCGATTCACGCATTACACGCATAGCTAAATAACATAGATGCCTAC
This sequence comes from Pimephales promelas, assembly GCF_988280905.1. NCBI lineage: Eukaryota > Metazoa > Chordata > Actinopteri > Cypriniformes > Leuciscidae > Pimephales > Pimephales promelas. Next base: position 22,438,577 of record NC_142791.1, read on the forward strand.
CTCGTGATGACAAATGGGATCGAGCTACCGAGCAATACAAAATATTGTGCAGTAAATATTGTCCTGGTTGTGGAAGAAGACAGTCGCTGCATAAGCTTATTCTGGATTCCAATAGGACTGCATGGATAACATTTATTTTTAATGACGTTCCAGCTGATGAGGTAAAACATCGTCCGTCTGTTCGCTTCATTTCACTGAGGATTGTTTTGTAAACAAGACTGGATTTGCAGATCGATTAAGAGTAAAGAACGGTGCTGTGCCGTCTATATTGGATCTGACAGGAATTGTGCAACAAACGGACTCTGGGACGAACATGTATGGGCGAATCATTCTGGTTGCCATTTTACAACATTGGACGTTTTCAAAACAATTTCCCCCAAGTGCATCGACGCACCTATACACCTATATATATATAGGGTATATACTGTATATATGCAGTGGTTAAATTGGCTTAGGGAGGGGGAGCCCTTATTTATGGTGAATGGTCATCATTCAAAATCGCTCTGTAAAATGACTTAATGTGTTTTTACACCAAAGAGGCTCTTTTTCCACTTGGTGCAATATATTTAAACAGAGAGAAATACTTTACAAATCAGGCAATGGATTTCACATACGGAAAATGTATGAAAGTGAACATTTTTGAAAATATTGGTTGGTTATTAAAAGAATCAGGGCTAATTTCTTTGTCAGTTTGTTGTTTGATCACACTGACACGCAGGGCTGTACAGGGGTTTTCTAAATAAAGGTTGTACAAAATTATCTTGCTAGGGGCGTTTGGGGGTATGCCCCCCCCCCCCAAGAAAATTTTGGTTTTCCTGATCTCGACATGTCCATTTTAAGGTGTTTTGAAGGCCCCCAAAAAAGAAATGGACAACATAGCTTTAAAAGCATATGGTCAGTAGCAGGCCTATTTGATCAGATAACAGATTCTTTAACATGAGAATCAGTTTAAACGTTTTAATGAGTGATCCACACTATAACATGGAATGCAGAATGTTTATGCATTTGTTGACAATACACAATGACAAATTCGAAATAGGAATGTCCTTAAATAGTCAAGTCACCTTTATTTATATAGCGCTTAATACATATTGTATCAAAGCAGCTTCACAGTGATAACATAAAAATAATACAACACAGATTGAACGGTCAAATAGGAAAAATTACGCATGTAATTCCAAAGTGAAGGCTTAGAATAGACCCTATACTAAATCGCTCTTTTCCTCCTTCTTGGACAACCAACCAATCAGAGTTTTCAAAAGATTGTCATAATCAGCAACGGCGTCAGCCCCGCCTCCTCACTATTTTATATTGGTAACAATTCTATGACATCACTACTTTGGCTATCGGGCCCAAGATTTTCATCTTTGATGAATATTTTGAGCACTTAAGTTTTTTCTTTTACAATGTAGGCCTACTACTTCTGCCATATAATGGAAATTCATAACTGTTCCTTAAAATACAATAAAAAAATGTATGGCCCGGATCTCTTCTGGGAAGGTAATATAGAGACAGGACCTCTTGAAACTTTAATTGAATATCCCTGCTATGTATTCAATTTTCATTAAATATATTCACGCTCTCATTGCATAATATTCAAATATCATTCCACTATTTCACACTCTCATTCCACATATTCAAATATCATTCCATATAGTCACTCTATCATATATGTTTAACTTTAATAATTAAAGTGTTTAATGATTTCCTAAACGGCATGCGATAATATATATAAGGGCTGTCAAACAATTAATCGCATCCAAAATAAAAGTTTGTGTTTACATAATATATGTGTACTGTGTATAATTATTTTATATATATAAATAGAATTATATATAAATATATTTAGAGTTTATACATGCAAATGTTTCTTAAATATATATAGATGCATGTGTGTGTATTTCTATATAAAATAATTATACACAGTACACACACAGTCACATTTATAACTCAAAATTATTTATATTAAAATGTAATTATTTATTAAATGTATTAATTTAACTGTATAAACTGAAAAAACAGTTAAAACTGATAGTCCCATGTCTATCAATGAAAAAAAAATGTATAATTCACCCAGTTTATGAGCAACATTAAATAACAGCCAAATATAAACTCTATGTGTGATAGAGGCACTCTGGATTATGACATATGCTGGTTCCAAGAAATCGAATAGACAACAATAAAGTAAATCAAAGAAAAAACTCAGATTCACTGCCTAACATCACTGGCTGTCATAGTCAAATCCAGCCACACAATAGACAGCCAGCAAAACTTCCCACACAGCTGTCGTGAATTTTTGAAAACAATCAGCGAGGATACATTAGCAACTTGCACACAATGTCGCCGAAAATTAGTCTGTAAAATATGTAGACGACTCATTTATTTTCACAAACACATATACAAGAACAGCTAATTTCAGCAGGACATTTAATAAAACCAAATTTGGAGAAGCAGTTTTATTGTCAAAGAAATGCTGGTACATGCCAAGCTCTCACACTCACGGATATCATTTAGAAGCTAAATGAAAACGCAAAAGCCTTCTAATCAAAGCACAAAAATAATAAAAGTCATATCAGGAGGCATTAATCAGTGCACAAATCATTTACATAATCATAAAAACCATAAATCATAAACACTGGGAGAGGTTCTGATAGCCCAGAGCATCAAACAGCAGACACAACGTCCATTACTTTCAATCAGAATCCATCAAATTAAGCAATGCTAGAGACCAAGAGGACTCTTATCCAGGAAATCCAAAAACATCATACAAGTCAAGACCATGCTTTTAATAAAAACAGCGGATGTTCAGATTGTTACAGATGTTAAAGCTAGATAAAGCCATACATCTTGCTCTGCATTTGCTTTATTTTCCTCTCACCCCAGAGAATGAACCCTCTCTTGGGTTTTAAGAGCTTTTTTTGTTTCAACCCAGAGAGGTGAAGCTCTCTGAAAGGCAGCGGAGCCAGAGGTGTCTCCAAGAAAGAGCCACATTGTCTTTGAACATACACAGGAAAGGTCACAATCAACCGCCTGGAGGCCAGCAAGTTTCCAGAAAGAGACACCGTCACAATCGTGTGAGTCCCTCATGTTTGATGCGGCACCTCAGCTGATAAAATGCCAAAACGAATGGAATGCATGCGGATATACAAGTCATATTTCACCCCAAAATCAAGAGGAACAAGGCATTTTTGCTTTATGACATCGACATGACAACTAAAGGACATAAATAACTAACATTCCATATGCTCACTTTCCAAAGACATTTATAAAGACTCAAGATAATCATGAACATGCAAATTGATTCACACACACAAAAAGGATTTCTGATTGGCTATAGTTTTTGTTGACAAGAAAACAAGTCAAATTATCTTTGCAGAAACTACATCTGTGGTAAGACTACCCCATCTCACGCCCAATTCGTACGAGTGATTAAAAAGTGGCTAATTCGTACGACCTCACTCGTACGAATTCATACAATTTGTCTAAACCCACGTGAAGGTTAGTTTAGGGGCGGGGTCAGGGGTAGGTCATTCGTACGAATTGACCAATTCGTAAAATATGTACAATTTAGCAAAATCGTACTAATTTGTACGAGTGACGTTGTATGAATTGTTACGAATTAGCCACCTCGTAAAATTCGTACGATAAAACAATAAAAATAAGAAATTGCACAAGAAATAAACTTATTTCATGAATTGTTAAAATAAAAAGTTTATTTCTTATATATATTTTAATTACTGTAATAACTCAAAAAGGAAACCTTTCAGAAAACAGAATTAGGCCAGAAACACCTTTACATTTCCATTATTTTTGAAACAGTTGGGGTGAAATATGACCCGGACAGTTTGTCTTCACCACTTTACTGTATAAAACTGCCTTCCAGGGGGGTTCGCTTTCAGAAACAGCCCTTACACTTTTTAAACAGAATCTTTTTGAAGGCTTTACGGAAGTCCCTGTTAAAGATGGTGTAGATGAGCGGGTTCAGGGCGCTGTTGCAGTAGCCTATCCAGAAAAAGAACTTAAAAAGCGCGTCCGGCAGTTTACAAGCCTCACAAACGGCTTGCAAGATGTAGGTGAAGAAGAAGGGGAACCAGCAGAAGACAAAAACCCCAATGACGACCGCGAGGACGAAGGTGAAACGCTTCTCGCGGACGATCATGGCTTTCCTCTTGGTGTTCGGAGTTCCCGCCGGCTTCACGTTGGAAGAGGCCAGCTGGCTGCCCTTAGACGTAGCGATGACGTTCTGGTAAGTTCGGGCTGGTGAGGTAGTCTGGTGGCCGGGCTCCAGCGTCCCCACATTGGAGGTCGTCCCGTTAGCATTATGTCCCCTTACTACCTCAACGTCCGAGCCAGAGCTTGAGCTGTCCTCGTCCTTGCACCTCTTTGAGCGTTTCGTCTGCTTTCGAATTTCTACTGGAGGCTGAGGTTGGTCTACAGCTTCAGGTCTGGAAGCAGCCAGATTGGGAACATTCGCAGGGTCAACACCTCCTTGGTCTTTGCCGCTCGGCACCGCCACTCCCAATGAGACGTGTTTTCTTGGCTCTCCTGGAGGACATCGAGTGTGCTTCTTGGCAATCTGATAGATGCGAATGTACACCAGGATCATAATGAGGCACGGGGCAAAGAATGAGCCGATGGAGGAGTACAGGATGTACCATAAATCATCATTGAGTTTGCACTGTGGGCAGCCCCCGTCCTTCTGCTCTGGGGTCTTACTCATGGAGACCAGTGGGGGGAAAGAGATGACGGCGGAAATGAGCCACACCACCACGATGGCGCACTTGATCTTGCGAGGGGTGCGCTGAGTGGCGTACTGCACCGGCCGGGAGATGGACAGGTAGCGGTCCAGGCTGATGGCGCACAGGTGCATGATGGAAGACGTGCAGAAGAGCACATCCAACGCCAAGATGATCTCGCACCAAAACGATTCAAAGTACCAGAAGCCCATTAGCTCATTGGCCAGGGAGAACGGGATGATCAAGGTGGCCACCAGGATGTCTGCCGCAGCCAGGGACACCAGGAAAAGGTTCTGAGGTCCTCGCAAAGAGCGGCACGTCAGGACAGCGATGATGACTAGGATGTTACCAAAGATGGTGAAGAGCATGATGAGCGTCATTGCGGTGGCAAATGCGGCTGTGGCTTCAGGAGAATAACAAGAATTGGGATTGCATGAACTGCTGTTCTCTTTTACTCCCAAAGTAGTTGATGAGCTACTGGTCCTTTGAACTACAACACTCGTAGATGTCATATTGAAGTTCCAGGCTAGACAGGGGAGAAGTAAAAAGTAGTCTTTGACGAAGACTTGTATCCGAGCGTAACCCTTCCAAGAACTAACTTTCTTTTAGAAAACTTTTGAAAGTGAAATGCGTCTTTATAGCAGGGTATGACATCCTCCAGGTACTTCCTTTGGCAGAGCTCAAAAGAAAAGAAAAACTTGAATAAAAATCTGCATTTACACTAAAAGGGGGTCGTGCAGACAAAAAATCTGCAAAATTACAGAGGCAAAAATTATGACTAAAAAATTAAAACTACAAAAACCTGTCATTATTAATAATAATAAATAAATAAAAACACGGCATGAACTTACCGCAGCATAAGCCAAACAGCTTTTAGGCACGGAAAGTCACCCAAACTACACCAGTCTCGTGTGCCGATCTCATTCCAGTCCAAAAATGGGGCGCTTGGAGATGCGCGCGGACACTAGCGCCTCAAAAACACACATTTTCAGGCAGTAAAAGCTAAGGAACTGAATTTTCATAAGATAGAAATGTAATACGGATTCAAACATGGTAGTTCCGTGGGGTTTTGTTCGTTCGAAAAGCTCTGAAAGACTCGCAATGCGTGAAAAGGCTCACCATCTCCAAACGCGCGCGCACCAGCCAAGCCAAAACAACTTCTTCAATTATCAAACATTAAGAAAGACGACGCAAGCATAAACATTTCCATGTCAGAGGGGGAAAAATCCACGAGGGAAAGCTCCGGTCTTTAAGACTTCAAATAGTTGTTTAATATTTTAAAACAGACTCATTGTCAACGAAATGAAAAGAAAGCCGTTCTATTCATTTATCAATGTAGTTTCCTTGAAGGTTCATAGAACTTTGCGTCTTTGCACATCGGTCACTGGAATGAACTGTCTTCTAACTGAGCGCGCGCCTCTCTGTGTCCCCCGCCATGACGTCAGGAAGATTACCTCGCCGTGATGTCACGTCAGAGAATTACTCCTCCTTAGATCTAAGCACAGCTTCACACTCCTATCCTATTATGATACTTCATCATTTTTCACATCGAGTCTCATACATTAAGTGTCTCAAATTGAAAACTTTAAAATGCGAGGCAGGGTTTAGACATGTAGATGAGTGACATGTCTATGATCTATGAGTAATTTGTGAAATGTCTTTTCCAAAATCCTTTCAGGTATTTGCAAGGCCTAAATTAAAGGTAGAAATAATACAATTTACTAGAATAACTGGTGATTGTAAAAAAAAAAAAAAAAGACGATATCAGACTGCAACATTCATCTCTCCAGCAATGAAATAGGATTGTGATTAATATACTGCTGAAAGTAACTCATTTTATGTGAAATGTTTGTTTTGTGTGACGTGAATTTGAGTTCACACAAAAAGCATGAGTATACTTTTTGCAACATTCACAAATATCCTACAAAAAAGGCACAAAAAGAGTGAACAGTGACTGCCACCTACTGGACAAAACTTAGAAATGTTAGTTCAACCCCCAAAAATAAAAATATGAATTCTGTCATTTACTCACCACCCTCAAGTTGTTTCTTCAGTTGAACACAAAAGATGACATTTAAAAACATGTTGGTAACCAAACAGTGGACGACAGCATTGACTTTTTTCTTGGAAGTCACGGCTACCGTCAACTTTTTAATCACCAACATACTTTAAAATATGTGATGTGTTCAACAGAAGAAACAAACACTTGGAACAACTTGAATGATGACGACTTTCATTGACTTTAAGATTAAGAATTGTGAACTGGAGGACTGGTTAACGAATTGACTTTAATATAACTGACAAATTCACAATAAGCCATATTTTGATTTTCAAACCTTTATTTGTCCTCTTAGATTCAGAATTCCTCAGTGATCAACAAATGACCATTGAACAAAGTGAAACAGAGCGGTTGGATGCATCATAGGGTCTCTCCGTACTTTTGTCTCTTGCCTGAAATGGAGAAAGACAATTAATTCAAGAAGAGCCGCTCCAACTCTCAAACGCCAGTACATTGGCAAGAACAAAATAACCTCACTACGCTTTTAGAGCTACTGCCATCAATCCAGTTCACTTCCTCTCTTCACCAGGTCAATAACAGCACATCATTTTTAGGTCTGCATGCGTTTCTTCATCCAATCCTATACATTTCTCAGCATATGGTAAAAGCACATACTAAGACGTACCACATTGGTACAGCTTCCGGACCCTTTGCACATCCAGATTACTCAAGCGAGACCTCTGACCGATCTTTACCCCGCTCTTTTTGGGCAGAATCGTAGGTTTTCCATTGCGAGAGAAATAATTCCTGCAAAACAAGTTTGGCCAGCCAAACACACATGACGTTACGCACCCAAATATCCATTCAAGCCATTTCAGGGTTACGTTTTGACGAACACCTACGGTCCATAATGCAAAATTGATTCCAGGTCATAGTCCAGACCGAGGGTCTTCCCTGCCTTCTCCCTAAAATTGTCCTGTTTCCCTGTAAAATACAAAGCATCGCATACAACCAATGCATTAATTACTCTACCACCTTTACTGTGAGCTCATATACACATTTATTTGTTTTAGTATGAATTAGGGGTGTAACGATACCCTCATGTCACGATTCGATACGATATTATTGCGACACTCCAAGACATCTGGTAAAAGTTTACCAAAAAAATGTACTGTTGATTAAAATGCTAACTTTGATATTACATTGTGGGTTTAAATGAATAGGTTTGGACTTGGCGCTTGTAACCCAAGGACAATAGAGACACCAGAATAACAATATTCATGATTCTGAAGCTGAAAACGCAGAATTATGTTAGCCTATTATGCCTGCACTCTGTCACTGACTAGATATATTTAAAATAATTTCAGCCACTTTTTACTGGCAACATAAATTTTGGCATAACCACATTTCAGGACCCACAAATATTCCCCCATTGCATTATTATACATTATATCCAAGATTATGTATTGTAATTTAATGTAGTACTGACACTAAAACTTCTCACGCAGTAATTTTTATTTTGGGGGACTATCCACGATACATATTGTCACTATCCACGATATGTATTGTTGCGTTTTTGAATTGCGATATATTGTGGCACGATAAATTGTTACACCCCTAGTATGAGTAAATCTTTGTGAATAGTAAGTGACGTACAACTAAATATTACAATAACTAGAAAATGACTACAAACTCAAATCAGTTATTAAATGACCCTATTATATCATAAAATAGGGTACACACAAATGATTGCTAATGGAATTACAGTCTAATTTAGAACCAATCCAAATGGGATAAAAAGGAACAATCATAAAAAGTAAAATAAAAGGCTACTGGTAACCTGAAATTTGAATTTCAGTTTATCTAGTAGAATATATTGTTTTAGAGGATTCTACTTGAGCCCTTTAGGATTCCAAATACTGAAAGGAACTCCATCAGCACTATTTAGAAAGCACAGAAAAAAATGCATACCAGAAGCAATGTTCTCATAAAATATAGTGATATATTCATCACGGTCTCGGCGGGAATGTTCGTGGTGAAAACCGAGCGAATGAAGGATCTCGTGGCAGATGTTCCCAACCGTACAGAGCGGGCCGACCAGGACAGGCTGCTCACCCCCCACACAGCCGACGTAAGATGCACACCTTCAGGAAACGGCAAACAAGATTAAACGTACAGTGTCAGCACTAGATTGAACAACAGAAATGAAGACTTTATATACCAGAACGAAAAATCCTGATAAATGAGTAGAAGTTTATTTTACAAATTGCATATAAATACCATTTTTAAACTAAAATCTGTGGCTCACCCATTGCTGAGCTCAAAGTGCAAGTAGTCGGTTTCATTAGTACGTGGATGGAACCCGACGCAGGTCTTCTGAGAGATCATTTTTAAGGCTTTATAAACATCCTCAACCCTGTGCTCTAAAGACCACAAACATGTACAGAAAAGAAACATTCCTCTGAATATTTCTACAGCATCTGATATTCCAAACATAAGCTCAGCAAAAAAAAAAAAAAAAAAAAAAAAAAAAAAACCTTTTTTTTTTTCCCTAGCATGTACATTTTTATAATGACATTAAAAGATTCAACAGAAAGATTTAACCCACGTTATAAAATTAGGGCCAAATCCAAATCTTCCTAGAGTGCAAAAGACGCACAGTAGAGGATTTTACAGCATCAAAATCACTGATCAAGAAAACTCACCAAGAGCTAATTCAATTTCATAAGGCACTGACATATATCCATCCACCTCCTGCCACAGTTGCTTCACTGCGTTCCTGTCAGTCTGAAGAAAAGAGAGTCTGAACGGTGGGGCATAAACATCAGGTCAAGGCAGGCTGTCATGCGTTTAAGTCAAGACAGCAGATGACTAATAGATAGCACCAAACTTTCCCTGTTGATTAATCATGATCACGGTACATTAAGACAATTGGAAGTTCTCTGAAATGTTAAAGGAAGTAGTTCACTTAAAAAAAAAAACATGTCATCCAAAATGTCCGTGTCTTTCTTTCTTCAGTCGAAAAGAAATTAAGGTTTTTGATGAAAACATTCCAGGATTTTCTCCATATAATGGACTTCAACGGTAACCAAACGGTTCATGGTCCAAATGAGTTTCAGTGAAGCTTCAGAGGGCTTTAAATGACACCAGAAGATGAAAAAGGGTCTTATCTAGGACCCTTCCAGACTTGAAAAAAGATTAGTTCATTTTGATGACCGAGTTTGAACAGGAGAGTCACGAACGTGCATCACAGAACAGAGCAAGGCGAGCATTTGTGCTTATAAAACTTAAACTTTTTTATTTATTTTTTAAATGAGCGATCGTTTTGTTTGATATGACCCTTATTCATCATCTGGTGTCATTTAAAGCTGCACTGAAACTCTCATTTGGACCTTGAACTGTTTGGTTCCCATTGAAGTACATTATATGGAGAAAATCCTGGAATGTTTTAATCAAAAACCTTAATTTGTTTTTGACTGAAGAAAGAAAGACATGGACATCTTGGATGACATGGGAGTGAGTAAATTATCAGCAAAAGTTTTTTTAAAAGTGAACTACTCCTTTAAATGAGCATAAAGAACTAAATTTATTTCAAAACTCAGATTTAATTTTGTTAAAATCAGTTTTTACAGTGAGATCTTTTTTAATCGCTCCATAAATAAGAAAATACTGTCAACAGTCTAAAAAAAACAAACATCATATTTAAAAAATTAAACATTATCTAAAAACCATCCATTAACATATGAATAAAACAAGATTGGTATATGTACATGTTCCTGAAGTGAAAAAAAAAAAAAAAAAAAAACACTAATTTTGAGCCTTTAAAAGATACAAACTACAGATGCAAAAAAAAACAAAAAAAACAAAAACACACACACACACACACTTAGAAGGATAGTTTACCCAAGTCTCTTCAGAAAATTTACCAAACCCCTCAATTCATACGAATTAGTTTTATGATCTTCTTTATGAACCTTTAGAAGCATCAAAGTGTTTTTAATGATACAAATTAAATTTTTGGGTGAGCTATCCCTTTAAGTGTGTATTATGGATGTCTTTCCACTAGCTTGTAATATGGTATGTTACAGGCAAAATAACCCCAAATCTCAATTTACTAATGCTTGCAAAAAAAAAAAAAAAAAAAGTTTAACTTGTAGTGTATTGAGTCAAATGACAACTAGTCCTAATGCTCTCCTGTAGGGTATATAGAGAGAACAACATAATGGATATAAAAGTATTGTTTGAGCTTACAGGTAGTATGACATCCCCCTCATGTACAGCATAGTCTCCCTCAAAATCTGTTGAAGACATTGACAGGTCATGTCAGGGCTAAAGCTTCTTATGGGTCATCATGCTGTTGTCTTACCCATCACTGTTTCACTTGGAGGCGGTCCACTCTTCAACGAGTTAATATTACCTGTAACGTTACATAAAATATATTATGTCATATAAATGGTTACGTTTTTTAAATGCATTTATTCATAAAAAATAAAAAAAATATAGTTTTACCATCATCAAACTGCAAATCAGTGCGACCCTTCGGTGTATTCACAGGGAATCCATGCACTTATAAACACAAAGCCTACATGCTATTACCATTAAAGTAAACTAGATATTACTAGTGAAAGATTTGTGGGCTTAATGGAAAAATAACGTACCTTCACAAAACCATGACACCAGTAAAAGGGACCACCACAGCATTTCCAACAGCTAAAGTTACTAACTTTTAGATAGTGGGAAATCTCGAGTGATGAAACGATTAGACGTGCCCTTTCAAACACGTGCTGGATTTGCTAAATATTCAGCCACCTGAGGCGCATGATTGACAATTAATTTAATGGTGTCGGTCACAATGAGTGGCGGAACCAATAACGCTCAAGTTGTAGTTTCATTCCGGATACTTTTATTCGTGGGTCGCAGCAATGATAAACACGTGAGCGGTGTTTTGTTGCTGACAGCTGGTATCTGCAAATCTTTTTGTGCGGTGAGCGTGTACAATTAAGTTATTTATTTTATTTGTTACACGAGATATATTTAGGTCAAGCAGGAATGTTTTACAATGCGTCAGCTGCCGCCCGGAATATATGTTCTACTATTGTGAAACGCCAGGGTTATATTATAGTTCTAAGTGTTTCTTGCTTGTGTTTATTCATGGTACTTACTCTTATTATGTGCGGCATCAGAAACATCCCTTATAATTCGACATGTAAAATGTTACCATGATGACAATAGTTTCTGACAAAGTACAATTTTATTCGTAATAATATTGTCGTTTCTATTTGAAGGTAACGTTAGCCTAATTATGGTTGTGTTATAATTTTTATGTTATGACTGGGATACCATCATGTTGTATACCATCGTACTTAATATTTGCATTACCAAAGGATATTGCCATGGCATTTCTATAGTCACCAGGGTGCATTTTGAAAAATTTTCTAGTGAATTATACTGATTTACCTATTATATGATATCTTGTCTGGTTTTGCCAACTTGTTTTCTTTTCATTAGCACAGGTTTTGTATTTCTTTTTGGAATTGATTGACATCGGCCTCATTGGTCTGAGCTTATGCAACTCAGTTTTTGAGTGGAAAAAGTTCATTCAAGTTTATTAAAGGGATAGTTCACCTGAAAAAATGACTCACCCTTAAGTTGTTCCAAACCAGTATGAATTATTTTCTTTTGCGGAACACAAAAGAATATATTTTGAAGACTTTTGGTATCCAGACAGTTGACGGCACCCAATGACTTGCGTAGTATTTATTTTTCCTATTATGGAAGTCAATGGGAACTTATGCAGATTTGAGGGTTGGAAAATGACACAATTTTTACTTTTGGGTGAACTATCCGTTTAATATGGCGATTTTTGGGAAAAAATAAAATATCAGGAGCAAAATGTCCAGAACACAACATGAGGGATTTAGTGTCTGATAATGAACATATTCTCTCATTCTAACAGAACTCAAGATGACGAGGTGGGCCAGAGCAAACAACGTCCATAAAAACAAAGCAGCCGATGCCACACCATGGAAGCAGCTGAAAGCGAACAGGAATGCTGGGGAATCAGGAACTAGCGGCGGTGGTCGACACATCCAGCGAGGAGCAGGTGGAACGAAATCCAACCCGAAAAGGAAGAACGTAGAGCATAACATTGATGACGTGAATGGGTTCATGGAGTATTTAAAGCAGACCGGTCAGGAGCTGCAGAAAAAGACTCCGGCAGACCGGGACCTGAGAGAGGACGTGGCAACTGCGCTGAAGAAAGATGGACGACGAGAGCACAGACGGATAAAGAGGCAAAACGTTAAAAAGAATAATATGGTGAGGATATAAATGCATGTAACACGACTGTACATATGTGATTATTTCATATAAAGACTCATGGATTAAAGCTTCGGACATGAAGCCCTGCACATATACAAAGGCTATATATATTTATATTACTAATTCATTCCCACTTTTTGATTTAACCCTTAAACGCATACCTCGGCTCTTTAGTGGACGTCGACAGTCGACCCTTCTCCTCAATAATTTTAAAAGTTAGACATCCTTCTTAGTATTCATAAATCAATAAATTATAAACAATATAATGAGAATAAATAAAATAATGCCTGTTTTACCATTTAATTTTTTTATTTTTATGTATAGGGTCGCTAATGACCTGAGTGTGTAACCGTGTAGGTATATATTTTTTTCTGCACAACAGTAATTAAATGTTTAAAGAGTGAATCAGTGCATTTCACCTTTATTTGGCAAGGTGCCAGTGATGCACAATGATGAAGTGACATTTCTCTCATAATTCCTGCAGGTAGAAAACAAAAGAGTAGGAAGTATCATCAGCAAAACTTAAAACGTGAAGCAATTTACTGCAGAGCAAGTACTGACCGCCATCAAATAATAGTGTCACTGTCACTGATGGTGAATCTGGTTAAGAAGCTTGTCAGCGATCAAAATATTGATTTTGAAGATGTTAAAAATGAGTTTTGAGGGTATGTTGAGCACTGGGAAATGAGCTCAGAGGAGCTCTGCTACAAAATATCTGCTCAAATTGAAACCTTCCAAGCACCATGGTCACAAAATGCGTTATTTTATTCTTCTGTAATTGATGCTTTAATAACAGGAGAGTTTTATATCACAGCGACAGGTAGAGATCCATCCATGTTAGATATAGATGCATATCTAAAGACCTGGATATGTAATAATGTGTGGAGATATAGTCAGGCATTTAAGGGTATGTTTACTTGACAACGATGCACAAAAATGCCTTTGTGTACAGATGATAAAATTGTCAAAACGATCCTAGTTCTGTCAGAACCATGGAACGATTAAAAATGCTTTATTCTGCTGCCAGACCAGTAAGATGGTGATGTCACTTTGTAAAAAAACAAAACAAAAATGCACATGTGCATGACGTCACCATCTTCACATATTCGTAATATTGTAGTCTGTCTTGAAGACGATAATGGTATCTCTTTCAAAAAACGTGGACATTGAAACACTTTTTTTAAAATTTAGCTTTTTCAGGCTCCCAAAATTCTGTTGTGTAAATGAACGGCCAAAACGCATACGTTTTTAGTTTAAATTGGTGTTGGAATTTAATTCTTTTTACTAACGTTACATTAGTAAAACAATTTGCGTAAAACAAGGGAATGAATAATGTTGTACGCACAATCTGCTTAAAACAAGTAAATTATATAGTAGAATGTGCTGACGAATTAGTAGCTCTTGGGGAAAATTTTTGTCCTGCTTATCATGTGCGGGGCTCCGTTGTACGTCACACAATTCAGACATTCTTTTCATACAAATTGTGATTTAAAAACATGCTGAGTTGTGAGATAAAATTTCGTAATTACCTTTTTATTCTGTTGTAGAAACAAACTTGTATACTAAACTCTCACATTGGTTGTAGATTTGCTTTAACTGCAGGAAGCCTGGTCACGGGCTCGCCGACTGCCCAGAAGCAGATAACGATGAAGAGATGGGCCGCGGTATTTGTTATCGCTGTGGTTCAACTGAACATGAGATCCAGAGATGTCGCGCTAAAGTGGATCCTGCCATGGGTATGATTTATTGAGATATCATGCACCTAAAATGTATGAAATGTCAAACCTGCTATGATTTATCATATAAATGTTGCTGTTTTCTAGGTAATTACCCGTACGCCAAATGCTTTATCTGTGGTCAGACTGGTCATCTGTCCAAAGCCTGTCCTGACAACCCAAAAGGGCTGTATGCTGCAGGTCAGTGATTTACCCGTTTAACCCTATAAAGCCTAATGTATCATTTTTGAAAAGCATATTTAGAAGTTTACTGAAACTGTTGTACACAATCTTCTGTCTTCTGATTGATGGTTTAAACATCAATTTATGGTTAATAATTATATGGTGGTAATTAATTATATTGTATATAAAAAAATTAAGAATAACTAGTATACTTTTGTAATATTTCAAGATGAACACTTACTGTGCTGTAGCAAATTTACTTTAGCAGGTTTACTTCATAATTATTATTAGTTTTAAAATATCATGTTCAAATATGAGTGTCAAATGTCAGGCTTTTGATGAACGTTTATTTGTTCATCTGTCAATCATCATTGGATTGCATTATATTTTTTCCCCACAATAAAACTACAGAGCTTTAATAATAAAACTAAACATTTAAATATCATCTTATTAAGACATATTCTTGGGAGATATACACTCACCCAAAGGATTATTAGGAACACCTCTTCGTTTTCTCATTAATGCAATTATCTAATCAACCAATCACATGGCAGTTGTTTCAATGCATTTAGGGGTGTGGTCCTGGTCAAGACAATCTCCTGAACTCCAAACTGAATGTCAGAATGGGAAAGAAAGGTGATTTAAGCAATTTTGAGCGTGGCATGGTTGTTGGTGCCAGACAGGCCGGTCTGAGTATTTCACAATCTGCTCAGTTACTGGGATTTTCACGCACAACCATTTCTAGGGTTTACAAAGAATGGTGTGAAAAGGGAAAAACATCCAGTATGTGGCAGTCCTGTGGGCGAAAATGCCTTGTTGATGCTAGAGGTCAGAGGAGAATGGGCCGACTGATTCAAGCTGATAGAAGAGCAACTTTGACTGAAATAACCACTCGTTACAACCAAGGTATGCAGCAAAGCATTTGTGAAGACACAACACACACAACCTTGAGGCGGATGGGCTACAACAGCAAAAGACCCCACCGGGTACCACTCATCTCCACTATAAATAGGAAAAAGAGGCTACAATTTTCAAGAGCTCACCAAAATTGGAAAAATGTTACCTGGTCTGATTAGTCTTGATTTCTGAGACATTCAGATGGTAGAGTCAGAATTTGGCGTAAACAGAATGAGAACAGCTTTTGTGAGAGCTTTGTGCCCTGGATGTGCATCCCACAAATCTCCATCAACTGCAAGATGCTATCCTATCAATATGGGCCACCATTTCTAAAGAATGCTTTCAGCACCTTGTTGAATCAATGCCATCTAAATTAAGGCAGTTCTGAAGGCGAAAGGGGGTCAAACACAGTATTAGTATGGTGTTCCTAATTATCCATTAGGTGAGTGTATATGAGCCATAAAATCGGATTAATCAGATTTGCTCCTACAGTAGTCACATTCAAATCCAGACTCAAAACATGTTTAGCTATGCATTTACTGAATGAGCACAGTGCCACTGTTCGTACAACTGTTTTAACTGTATTTGTATTTTTTTTATTCTAAACTGTTTTAATTATTCTTATTAGTTTTGATTATTTTAATTTCTTCTGTGTAAAGTACTTTGAATTACCATTGTGTATGAAATGTGCTATATAAATAAACTTGCCATGTATCAAATTTGAAACTTAAAAAAAAAAACACTTACAAACTTTTAATATTGAGAGACTAACGCTTCAATAAACTGTTCCATTACAGAAGATTAGATTTTTTTCGGACTTATTTCATATGGTTAAGCAGAATATAATAGCATATCTGAATAATTTTTCAACATATGTGGTGTTTTGTTCCTGTAGGCGGTTGCTGTCGGGTTTGTGGCTCAGTGGAACACTTTCAGAAAGATTGTCCTGAACACCAGAGCTCAAGTGAGTCTCATTTCTGTTCTGAATATTTCTGTTGTTCAAGTCAAACTGAAAACAGATACAGTAAGCTCAAACTTCTTTTTTGCAGCTAATTCTATCACTCTTGGCCGGCTGTCCAATAGAATCAGCGCTGACCACGAGGACGTACATGTGCCTGTGAAGAAAGCACAACCCAAAAAAGACAAGGTGGTGGTGTTCTGATCCACAGCTGTTGGGGGGAAATCTAGAAATGGACCGTTTAACCGCTAATGTCTTCACCAATAACTGTTTGCCATGGATGTTTTTACACACAGACGTGACTCTTCCTGTCTTTAAGCCATTTACTTGCTGTAAAAAGAGCCTTGTGATGCCTGACCCTTGTGGACATCACAAATGTGCCTGATCTAAAGATTTAATTAATGGATTGTGTTTTAATGCTCAAACCTAAAAGATTGAGATAATTTGAATATGAAAAGCAGCATTTATTTACAAGACACTTTTGTATAAATATACTCTATAAAAATGGCTTTTCTGTGATGGTATATTATATTAATAGGAACAATTGTATAAATATGCATTCTCCCAATAAACTTTGGGTTTTCTCACAAAGCCACACCACAGCTATAACGATAACACGGAGGAACTATATTATTGCAGTCACTTTTAGAACGATTTTTTCCCAGCTAATGAATAAGAACATTGACAGCCAGACCACACATTAAAGTGTGTGAGCATTTAAATCGACAAGACAGCATCACACACTTAAGTTAAACAGAACATTGTCTGTTGGTGTGGACTGTAATATAGTTTTTGTTTTTTATAGTAATCGTTCTTGGTGTGATTGGGCCTTAAAAACAATATGCTGAGATAGATACTTCTTAAAATTGCTTAAAGGGTTAATTCACACAGAAAGGACCCTCTATTGACAGCCATTCTTTTTTTTATTTTATATGAATAAAAGCCTGAATTAAATCTAATCCTCATATAAAGCGATTAAGTCTTCAGAAAATTTGGACTAAACCACTCACTTCATATGGATTAGTTTTAGATATCATTTTTAAAGTGTCAGTTGCACGGCTGTCGATGGAGGAACAAAGCTCTCAGATTTCATCAAAAAGATAATGATTTGTTTTCTGAAGGTGAACAAAAGTCTCACGAGTTTAGAACGGCCACAGAATTTAAAAAATAATAATAATTGCGACTTTATCTCACAATTGCGAGATATGAAGTCAGAATTGTGAGAAATAAAGTTGCAAATGTGAGATATAAAGTCACAATTCTAAAAATTAAAGTCGCAATTCTGAGATCTAAAGTCGCTAGTCACAATTTAAAGAAATAAAGTCAAAATTCTGAGAAAGAAAAAGACAAAATTGAGACTTAATCTCACAATTCTGACTATTTTCTCATAATTGGGAGTTTACGTCTAGCTATTGCGACTTTAGTTCTCAGAATTGCGACTTTAATTTTTAGAATTGTGACTTTTTAGAATTGTGAGATGTAAACTTGTAATTGCGAGTTATCAGGCCAATTCTAAGGGGAAAAAATACTCATTTTCTTCCCCCTCAGAATAGTTTATATCATGCATTTCTGACTTTATATCAATCAATTCTGACTATATATCTCGCAATTCTTACTTTATAACACCCGATACTGACTATATCTCGCAATTCTGACTTTATAACACACAATTGCGACATATCAGGCAATTCTGACTTTATATCTCGCAATTGTGATAAATAGTTTTTTTTTTCATCAAGTGGCGGAAACAAGCTTCCACATGAGGGTGTTATTAATGACAGATGTGGGGGTGAACTATCCCTTTAAACATGACAGTCGCCATGGTAACCTTAAATAAAAGATAGTCCTAGAAGCACAATGTTGCGCATCAGAACTCGGTGTTAAGTACATCTCTCTCCAGAAAGGAAATGCAGGACATTGCCGTCTCTTCCATAGATTTGGACCAGCCTGCTAGGTTTCCCTCCACATAGGGCAGCACTCCAGAGGTCACCTGGTTGTAGTATGACACCTAGAAATGCAGCCAGAAATGTTCCGATTCAGCAGAAAACTATTTTATTGTTTTTATTGAGTTTCAGATGTTATAGTTGGTACCTTGCAGGTTAAAAAACCAATTTCGTGAATGAGGAATCCTGCACATTTAGCTTCGCTCCGAATGGAGTTCTCCTCAGATGGAACTGTTGCCACGGTGACGGACCGGAGCGCTATGACATATGGGTCTCTGTGAGAACAAAAATACATTTTGAGCTTCACATTTAAGTCTTGTTCACCCAAAAATGAATCATGTTAACTATGGAGTCATACCCATTTTTGCAGGGTTGCCTTTTAGACAACAGGAACACGAAATCACGACTTTTATCTCCGTTAACTGTGGCGCATTTTATGTGATAAATGGTTTCCTCCTCATCTGCTTTCTCCACCTCTTCACAGCTCCTGGAGGAAACACGGACGTATGCAGATGATGAGAAACACAATTTTAAATACGATTGCAAAACTTTTAACAGAAAGAGGGATACAGATCGCCTACAGATAGTTCTTGTCCCACTGTGGCCGTAACCGCAGGTCAGCGAGCAGCGAGAACGCGTGAAAAGCCGATGTTTTGACTTCCATCTCAACTCTTAAGCACAACATATCTGCTTCCTCATGCACGTAAACCCCTACCTGTAAAACACAGTATTTAAGCACTGACTAGGCATATTTAGGTGCATAATACTAATGTAATATAATAATATCACATAATAATCATTTGTCTCATTTATATAGCACTTAGAAACAGAAACATAGTGATGACCTTATCGTTGATGTTACTGGCCTCCCATCCCTGTTTTCCAGCCAAGACTGTGAGAGCCGCCACGTTGTTATACCCCAAATACACCTGCAGAGGGCAGAGATGTTAAAGTTTTTTTTCTTCAGACATGCAATATGAAGAACTAGAACCCATTATATGAAAAGTAGGTACTTCTTGTGAATAAGGGATTACTAAAAAAGTATGTTGTATATAAACTACTCAGCCAAAAAGTCACTGTTTGGATTTCAGAAGGCAAATGCTTAAGAGTCTATGACTGGATCATTATTTCAGTGATTAATGTCTCTATCATGTGTTATATGTTTGGCAACAGTTCTTCTAACCCTAATTGAGTGTGTTGCTTTTCATTTCTTAAACAACCATGTTTGAGACACATCATGGCCATATTCCAGGATGACAATGTCAAGATTCATGAGGCTCTGATTGTGAAAGAATGGTTGTGAGGATCATGAAGAATCATTTTCACACGTGATTCATTGAGAGACTTTGGGATGTGCTGGAGGAGACTTTACAGAGTGCTGGACTCTTGCATTGACATGTATGCACTTTTTTTATTGGATCAGACCTCCATAAGTGACATTTTTACACAAAACTGACCGCTGAAATCAACTCGTATTGTTTTAAAAATGTATCACTGCAATGTCATTTGCAAAGCCGCAGCATAATTTGATCAAACAAACTGTATATATTTTTAAATTAGCAGTATCAACGCTTTATTATGTTTTATTCTGTATGTATCCAATGACTATTTTAAGCTGATTATTTATTTAAATAGTTACCTACCTGATTACTTCTGTCCCAAGGAACAGAAATTGGTCCCTCATCTCTTGAGTACAGAATGTGTTTTCTGGGGGAAATAAATTTGGAACGTTTCCTAAACAATTCGGCATGTTTCCAAGAAAAGAAAAAAAGACTGTGCAAAAGGTACCTGGCCATGCGAATTCTCTTCCTGACAATAGCACCAAGAAATCGTCTTTCTCCATCCTGAAAAAAATAAATGATATGATTTATGTGCCTTTAATGAGTGTTAGAGCTATTGTATATAAACTTGTATATAATATTAATCATGCTATCGTGTTGTTGAATGTGTAGATAACTCACACGAGTTGTGTAGGTGACATCAGGAAAGGTCTGTTGCTCACCATCACGTCTTGGGATGTAATAAATCATTGAGGCGCTGTTGATGTGTCTTGGTGTTCCCTCATTCCACTCCTTACAGTTATACGCCTCCACACGAACACCCACCTCCACACTGATCGCAGAACAGGAGAGCAATGAATTCAAAATATACCTCTGCTTATTATGTTGTAATGAAGTCAAAATGGACCCGATTTTATTGTGAGAAGTGTGCAGCGATGTGGTGTGGCGACGACCAAACATGCCATATTGCAAATGCATGTTGTCTTTAAACTTTTGCTGATAATTTACTCACCCCCATGTCATCCAAAATGTCCACATCTTTCTTTCCTCAGTCGAAAAGAAATTAAGGTTTTTGATGAAAACATTCCAGGATTTTCTCCATATAATGGACTTCATTGGGAACCAAACGGTTCAAGGTCCAAATGAGAGTTTCAGTGCAGCTTCAAAGGGCTTTAAACGACACCAGACGATGAATAAGGGTCTTATCTAGCAAAACGATCGCTTATTTAAAAAATAAATAAAAAAAAACTTAGTTTTATAAGCACAAATTCTCGCCTTGCTCTGTTTTGTGATTCACGTTCGTGACTCTCCTGTTCGAACTCGTTCTTCAAAGCGAATAAATGTTTTTTCGAGTCATTTGGTTCATTCAATGAACCAAATGACTCGAAAAAAGATTTGTTACTTCGTTCATCAGCAAAATGATTTTTCGACAGAAGAAAGAAAGACATGGACATCTTGGATGACATGGGGGTGAGTAAATTATCAGGAAAAGTTTTTTTAAAAGTGAACTACTCCTTTAAAGGGATAGTTAACCCAGAAATGAAAATTTCGTCTTCATTTACTCACCCTCAAGTTGTTCCAAACTTGTATGAGTTTCTTTCTCCTGTTGAACACAAAAAAAATGTTATTTAAAAGAATGTTGGAGCTTGGAAACCAGACAGTTGACCTTAGCCATTGACTTCCATCGTGTTTTTTTGTCCTAATATGGTAGTCAATGGCTACCGACAACTGTTTAATTGAAAACATTCTTCAAAATATCTTCTTTTGTGTTCAACAGAAGAAACTCATACAGGGTTTGGAACAGCATGACGGTGAGTAAATTCATTCATTTTGGGTGAACTATCCCTTTAACAGTTTAATGCATGAAAAGAAGGTAATTTTGTTCAGGATTGCACTTCTATAACAGTCAGGTAAGGTTTATGTAGATACTTTACCTGGTCTGAAAGGCATTATTGACCATGGCTTTGAACACCAGTCTGTCACCGACACTGGACGGACCTCGGAAACGGAACATATCCACAGCTCCAAGAGAGGGATAGTAGCCACACAAACGACTAGAACAACAAAAACATGTAGGATGAAAAACACATACTGGTACATTGGTAATGGTCAAAACACCATTCAAACTGCTTGCTACGGATGCGAAAAATGCAGAAAATCGTACCTGATTTGATTTTTTTTAAGACAAACAAAAGTTTCGGAGGCGGTGTACAAGTGTGATTGACATAACATTCAACAGTCAATGTCAATTTGAAACTTTATTTCTTAATATTATCCATAATATAATAATATTCAAAATATTATCCTATACAATTATCGTAGCTGATTGTTTTGGTTTGGCTTAGAATAATTAATACAAGACATTATTCATACCTAAAAAAAAAATCGATGTGAAAAACCCTTCCGGAACCAAAACCTGTCACTGTTGCACAATTATAACATCCAGCATGAACGCACAAGCATACCTGGCTGCTACTGTAGCCACATTCTCCATCCAAGCCATGATCTGTCCTCCAAACGTGTTTCCATGGTGATTAGCGTGTGGCGGCAGGACCAGCTCGATGCTCTCGACCCGTGTGTGCTCGGTCGACACCAAGGGCGCGATGGGTCTCCTGCTATACAGTCCTGAAATGCCAACAAATGCTGTTTAGCATGCAGTTTATCAGCTGCAACATCAGCGGTTGTTTCCACAACACAATGAAGTTATTGGTATAGTTCAATCCCCTGAAGTAAGCTAAGGGTGTGACTGTTATAATTGCTCATAGACTACATTCACACTGTAATAGTCAGGTTACAGACAGGGCTTAAAGGGATAGTACACCCAAGTAAGACTTGCGCTCATCTTCGGAACACAAATCATGATCTTTTTAATGAAATCTGAGCGCTTTCTGTCCCTCCATTGACACTTCAAAAGGTTCATGAAGAGATCGTAAAACTAATCCATATGAATTGAGTGGTTTAGTCCAAACAGTGTCGACAGTCAGATCAGACTAGATTCCAATCGGACACACAGTTAATCACTTTTGCCTGCAGTCTGCAGTAGATCACTAGATTCAGCAACATTACCAGCCATGACACTTCATTACTACACCACACACACCATCTCAGAGCCTCAAAAATAGACTCAAGTATACAAGTAAAGCACTTACCCTTGTCTTGAAGATTGTAATAGTCCTTGATGAGGCTTTTGAAGGACTCTTCGTTGTAGAGACGGAGCCGTCGCCTCTCTGAAGCCAGTGAATGTTCCAGCATTCCCTCTGCGGAGCCCTGAACGTCCAAGGGTCTCAGAGACACCTGAAGAACCATGAAAGAAAATTTAAAGGGGCATTCCAAAGATGAATGTGTATTTAAAATGGGTAATTTATGTAGAAGAAATGTGAAATTATTTTTTTTAATTTGGAGCTTTCTAGACTGAGAAAAGACTTTGTGGATGAATATGTGGATGAAGGACAACAACTCCCAGAATGCATTTGCTTCGCTGCCCTAGGAGGCCACGCCTACCACTAATATCTCAGTAGGTAAACAACAGTCTAACGCCGCCTTCACACTGGCAGTTGAAATCAGCTCCGATGCGGCTGCGAAACGACCGGAAGTCATTCATTTCCTATGGAGATTCGCAGACCGCATGGGAATGGGTCCGAAACGGGTCCGACCGAGTGCGGTGCGAAGAAAATCGTGTCCGTTGGTCATCCGGATACGTTCAAAAATTTGAACTCTTGCGAAAAGCTACGGACGGTTCCTATCCGACAATTCCAGCGGAAGTTGACCGTTGCTATGGTACTGATAAACAAACCTGAATTATTAACTTTTAATAAAATAAATATTGATTTCATAACGATAAGTTGTCATGTCATTTTTTATTTTCATGACTTTCTAACGTTTATAAGGGCAGTTAATACAATTAAACTGAAGGTAGACATTAAACTATTGACCACTATATCACATTTTTTAGCCAACCTGACATGTCAACGTCCTGAGCAACTTTCCTCACGCAGCATAATAACCCTCATCAGAGAGATCATTCAGAACTGACAGAATCAACTTTTAATCTCTCCGCCATTTTTGTTCTACCCGCGTCCGACGCTTTTCACTGTGTAGTACGACGTCCGCTGGGAACGTATTGCGTGTTACGGAGCTGATTTAAACTGCCAGTGTGAAGGCGGCGTAACAAGTGATTCTCCGTGATAAGTCTGTCCGAAAATGTGTTTCGATCGCCCAAAAAAGCTGTAACTTACATGTAAGCGATGCATGGCGACTGCAGAAATTAAAAGCTGAATCCCGGACATCGACGGCCGGACATGTCCAGGAAAAAGAGGATGGCAACCCCTACCACTCAGCTTTCTCCACAGAACAAGAGCCTGCTAGCTTAGCGTCCAAAAAAGATGTGTAATCCCAAGCCTCCATAATGCATCCGTCTGCGTGTTGTTCAGTACCTTCGTCAATATTTTCAAAACGTTTCTGCCAGTGAAATCAAACGCACTGGCACTGATCTGTGATAGGTCTGTTAGCGCATTAGGTCCAACCCCCTATGGGCGGGTTTGAAAGGGTGGGATCTTGTGCTTGTAGTTTTTCCAGAAATCCCCCTCTCTTACACTTCCTCCTACAATGACGTAAAATAACGATTTTTGCGTCATTGTAGGAGGAAGTGAAAAAGGTAAATAGAAGACTTCTCTCGTCTCACGGGAAAATGAGAGAGTGTTGCACGAACTGGGTTTCTAACAATAGAAAGCTTAATGCAAATGGATGGAGTTACCCTTTAAGGGTAATTTAAGTATATCAAAGATAAGTATTTTTATATCAAATATTTAAGTATATTTTAAGATAAAAGTATATCAAAAAGTCAAAGCATAAGAGAAAATATTTCACAGCACATGTATGACTCTTTTTGGAGCCATTCAAATGTTGTTTGGGATCATGCTCTGTGGCTGGGGTTTGATAAGAAATTTCGAATTAAAAAGTAATTCGAACTCGGAGCTCAAGCCGCGCCTCGGGTTCAAGCCTCCTCCAAGGACAGCAAGACAAGTTAGTTTACTATTAACCTTCAAGGTTGAATGGTCAGGCAAACTAGTGAATATGCTGATTTGTACTCTCACTTGTGATCAATTTAATGTGTCCTTGCTAAATAAAAGTATTATTTTCTTTAAAAACGAATCTTACTGACCCCAAACTTTAGATCGATAGTGGAATACTTAGATCTGAGTGGGCTTAATTTCCCCCAAATTCTAGAGTGTATTCTTTGCAGAGCCGTTCCCCCACCTTGTGCGTTCCTGACGTTTTGGCGACGAATGTGGAGAAGGCCACACAAACCCTCTTCGTCAGCCCGCTGAGCACCTCCTGTACTGTTACATAGATGCCCACCTGATAAAACACTGGCCTGATCAGACACCGGGATGCTTTATAGTTATTCGATTAATATTTAATACTGTGTGAATGCTTTTCATCTTGTTTTACCTCCATACTCGTGTTGAAAGCCCTGTTAACTCTGGCTTTTATATTGATAACTTGCCCAACCCTGAAATACAGAGAGATATGATTGATTATGATATGATAAGAGATTAATTACCACATAATGATATGAGATAGTTCACTACAACTAAAGCTTGTCCTACCTGACCTTAAAAGCAGTTCACGATAACTAAAAGTTATGATAACGATAGTTCTAAAAATCATTCAAAATACAAAAGAGTGCACACCACACATGATAACACAGAGAAAAGATATCGTTTGAAACACTTTCAATCAACGCCATTTTTTTTTTCCAGCTGATGAACGATTAAAACTTTGACAGCCAATCAGAATCCATCCTGCTTTAGCTCGAGCGTTTAAAGGGCAAACGACACTCGATATCGTCTGCTGGTGTGGATGCTAAATAGTTATCGTTATGATTATAGACAGTTATCGTTCTTTATGTGAACAGGCCTTAATCCTATCTTTAAAATCCGAATGATGTTGTTTCATGATCAACAAGGAATAGATAGTCTACGAGATGGGACACACAAACGTTACCTTACGGTCTCTTCAAACTGAATATCATCCATGGAAGCCGTTACACACGCCATTCCTGCATGTCTTTCAGCTTAAAAGAAGACATGAAGAATGATTTATTACACTAACCACTATATATGAACCCCCAACGGTGGGTAACGCTGTTCTTACTGTGTTCAACTTTATTTATATTTCATGGTGTGTCTAACTGGAGCAGAAACAGGAGATGAAGAGGACGCGTTAAATCATTAATGCTTGTCTTCCTCAAGCCCCTTCCCACAGTGGCGGACACAAATGGACTCATGCGAGATTTGAGGGTGAAAGGTGTATGGATGTTAGTTACCTTCTTTGTTCATAAAGTCCAAAGTTGACCGCTTATCTCAACCTATTCTGATGGCTTGATAACACAGGTTGTTTTGGAAAATAGGCAGATCAATCAAGAGCTTGTTGTTGTTGTTTTTTAAGATTCATGTAAATTTATTTTAATATTTCACATTTAGAATAATTGAATAATGACAATAAGTAATATTTTATATTTAATATAATTAGAATAATGATAATACAACATATTTAATAGATCTAGAATAGTTTAATAATTATGCTAAATATTTTAATTATGCCTATATAATATATTTTATTATATAATTAATTAATTATTTATAATATATAAATTATTTAATAACATTTATTTAGAATAACAAGACATACTTTAATTATTTAAAATGATTAAATAATAATATTAACATACTCAAAAAATCTGAATCTTACAGAATTTTAATCTTACAGAATAAAGGCTGATATTTGTAATTTATATTTAACTAACATATTTAACTAAATATATTTATTGATATTTAACTAATATCAACTAATTTATATTTAATTAATAGTCTTAATAGCAACAAAATACACATTCAGACTGAATGATTCCACTCTGTTGGTCTAGCTTGAAATATGAAATATAAACTGAATTATAAAAAAATTATCAAATGAATTAAAACACCACCAACAACAAGCCATTAGTGTTCTGTACCAGTTCTGACAGGGGCATGGTCTGACTTTTGACTTCAAAATAAAATAATATTTGTATACAAATCGAAAATAATTCATACAAACACATACAGATCATTATTATTCAAAAACAAAACATTAGATAATTTAACTGAAAAGAAGTTGTTACTTCTGAATAAATCTCACAAATGTTGAGATGAAAAGTCATGATAAAAGAGAGCATACCCATTCAATAAATGTGTAAAGGGAATCAAACAAGCAACCTCCACAGCCCCGCTCACCTGCCAGACAGGCGATTGTGTCCATCCACTTCAGCAGCTGTCCTGCACCCAGCTCTCCCTGGTGGTTAGCATGGCAGAGCAGGATGGACTGGCACATCTGCACCTCTCCCGGGCCGGACCCGTTCCTCCGTTCCTTCCCATGGGATCGGTCCGTGTCTAATACTCTTCTTGACCAGTTCTGATCCATGAAGCCTTGCTCAGAGACGTGTAGTATTGAATGATGGGAGGTCAGTTTGTTCCTTATCAGGGCCGACACCAGGTGACCTCAACTCTGGCCAACTTGGACGCTCTGTGGGATAATGATGTGCACCAAACAGTCAAGCTGAATACCTGAGCTAAGCTGCAGGACACCATATCTGCACACAAACCACCTGTGCCATTTTATGACGCATGGATTGTGATGTAATCACTGTGTGTGTGTGTGTATAATTAACATGTGAGAGCCATAAAGTGTGGACTGATATATTATGGCAGAATTGAGGAGCTCGGTTGCAAGCAAGAAAGACACCAAGAAAAAACTAACAATGTGTGCACACTGACGCATAATAACGTTGTGCTTGTTCTAAACACTTCAGTTATTGCCTGTCAATGTTTTTTTTCACTCATTAACTGAAATAAAAATCACTCTTAAAGTAGTTCACTTTTTAAAAAAAAAACTTTTGCTGATAATTTACTCACCCCCATGTCATTCTTTCTTCAGTCGAAAATAAATTAAGTTTTTTGATGAAAACATTCCAGGATTTTCTCCATATAATGGACTTCATTGGGTGCTAAATGATTCAAGGTCCAAATGAGAGTTTCAGTGCAGCTTCAAAGGGCTTTAAATGACACCAGACGATGAATAAGGGTCGTATCTAGCGAAACGATCTGTAATTAAAAAAATTACGTTTTATAAGCACAAATGCTCGCCTTGCTCTGTTCTGTGATGCGCGTTCGTGACTCTCCTGTTCAAACTGAACAAATCTTTTTTCAAGTCATGACTCGAAGGGTCATAGCTGGTAAGACCCTTATTCATCGTCTGGTGTTGTTTAAAGCCCTTTGAAGCTGCATTGTAACTCTCATTTGGACAATAAACTGTTTGGTTTCCAATGAAGTCCATTATATGGAGAAAATCCTGGAATGTTTTCATCAAAAACCTTAATTTCTTTTCAAATGAAGAAAGAAACACATGGACATCTTGGATTACATGAGGGTGAGTAAATTATCAGCAAAAGTTTTTTTTAAAAGTGAACTACTCCTTTAAAGTGATGTGTCTGACGTAAAATAATGACCAATGTTTTTGAAACAAAAAAGCTTGTTGAATTGCACTGAAAAAAACTATGCATTGCATTGACCCAGTTTGCGTTTTAAGTCATTGCATTTTTATGGGCTGTAATTCAACATGGTTGTATATTTGAACTGAATATTTCAATTCAACACATTTCACACGTTTTCATTATTAAAAATTCAACAACCCATTTTCACCTTTCAGATTTCACTTCCAAAATAATACAACCCATAATATTCGACAGGGAATTTTCGGTCCATTTTATTTCGCTTTACAAATTCGCCTCCACAAATTCAGTGGATCATATTCGACAGTAGCAACACTTCCTTCAAAAACACACGAACACACACAACAGAGTCTCCAAAGCGTCATGAGAGATGGCGTTAAATGACCTCATGATGTCTCAAAACACATAACATTACAATAATAATCAACATAAACAACCAACGCATTCTCATCCCAAAGCGCCATATACAACGCTTTTGCAAAAGCGTAAATATCCAACGCACATGGCACCCTTTAACGTCTAATGAGACGCTTCGGTTATGGTTAAGTTTAGGTATGGTGTAGGGTAAGGGTTAGACCACTAGGGGGCGCCTTCTGCCCAAATATATCTGCGTCTCATTTGACGTTAAAGGGTGCCATGTGCGTTGGATATTTACGCTTTTGCAAAAGCGTCCTATATGGCGCTTTGGGATGAAACAACTTACCGAGCTCTAGTTTTACCCCCGGACTGCTACAGATAAATTTCAAAGTTGTTATGGCGCTTTTTCACTGCTGGTACGGCTCAGTAAGTTTCGGCTCGGCGCGGCACGGTTTGGCTCGCTTCGCTTTTCCACTGCGTGGTTTGGCTCGGCTCGACACGGCACGCTTCGCTTTAGCTTGGTTGCTTTTCCACTGCAGTTAGTACCGCCTCAAAGTGGGTGGGATTAGTTTAAAAGCATTCGCTACAGCGGTGGCTGTTACTGGCTATTTAAATCTAGCGGGTTTGGTTTCTCGCGTTGCAAATACAATGGTAGTGACGATTCTCTCTGACCAATCAGTGATCTGCAGTGATTCACGTCACATTTTAGTACCAGTACGGTACGCTAACCTCAACAGACAAGGTACCATTTAAAGCGAGCCAAAGCAAGCCGTACCGTACCGTACCATGCAGTGGAAATGCGTCATAAGTGAGCCGAGCCGTACCGTACCATGCTGTGGAAATGCGCCAAAGCGTGCCATACCGAACCGTACCATACCATGCAGTGAAAAAGTGCCATTAGTGTTGACACAGAAACGCATAAATCCGAGTAAAATAAAACATAAAATTATTTAACGGCGTCTCTTGTGACGCTGTGCCGACGCTGCTGTGTTTTGAAGGAGGCGTGGCTTTGGCGATGCGGGATCTCAGGCTTTCAAAGCTAGCTTGCTATTGCTAGCCTCTCTGAAATTGCCTACCCTACCTTTAATAACACATCCAATCACACACACAAAAACAAACAAACGAAATGATCTGACAGTCTGTTAAACAGCAATGAGAAGCTTTATATCAGTATAGTATATACAAAACTTCTCTGTGTATTTACAAAAGTCAACACAAGGTAGAAAATGAACACTTCACAAAATCAAAAATTAAACATCAAATAAGTCAAATGAAAAAAAAAAACACTTATGATAGGGTCTCTTGTCATCAGGCAAACATCTGGGGCAAAAAAGGGCAAATGTTATTACAAATAAACACGAAAACACCTCAGATATTGTACAGTATTGTTTTAAATAATTCACAGAGACACAGATTAATCAGATCCCCAAGCTATAAAAAAAATTCACGTGTATATATATTTTTTTTAAATTTCGCAATAATAATATTAATAATAATAATAATTCCACTTGAAATAAAAAAAAAAGCAAAGCAAATCACAGTTTCTCCGGGTGACACAACAACGGCTGTATAAATAAGTTGATTATTAGAATGACAGATGTACGGAATTATAATTCCCATCCATGTGCCCCTCCTCTAAATGGACCAGTCTCCTTTTCCCATAAAATCGTCCTTGCTTCCCGTATTCACATGCAAAGATTTTCACAAAGAAAACGTTGTAATATAAGAGCAGTAAACGCTGTATCTGTGTACGTCACGTGATTAGAAGTATTTTCAAAACATGATAGAAATATGCTTGACGATCTTGTGTAGTTGCTCAGTTCAGTTCTGGAGGACGTCCCGTTCGCGTCCCCAAATTAAAATGGCAAAACGGTGCACAATGGGTTTTTTTAAGTGTACATATGGAATGGCTGTTCTTCGTAGGCATCGTCCTGAAAAATAAAAATCTCCTCTATATACAGACAAAACTCCAGGGTGTTGATCAGACTGCATTGGAGGAGCACAGATGTCTGCAGGACGAAATGATAAATTACAGACGTCAGTTGGAATTACATACACATCTCCGTTAGCGACAGCTCGGCCAGTTTCAATAAAATACGAATCAAACTCTCTCGCCGATGACACGAAGACAATTATGAATCAATTACAGTGCGTGCTTGCTGGGAAATTTGTATCATTGTGTTTCTGCACAAGGTAACCTGATCTGTCATTTTACGAGCTCGACCCCCATTGCATCTCAAGTGTTTCCTTCGATAAATACATTTACGTAGATCTGTCCATTTACATCATATTTCATGAAAATATGATTTGTTTTCGTTAAAAACAGAGTACAAGTCCATAGTCTTTCTTTCAAGCTCGTACAAGGATCAATATACGTCCTATCATACACACATGCACATGTAATTCTGAATGTACACCCACATATATACACAAAGATATACGTAAATATAGACAGGTTGTTGGTTCGTCATTCTCGCCCCAGCGTTG